>NC_045543.1:13440842-13740842 GCF_009769535.1 Thamnophis elegans | reverse complement strand
TAGGTTTAGGGTTAGGGTTAGGTTTAGGGTTAGGTTTAGGGTTAGGTTTAGGGTTAGGTTTAGGGTTAGGTTTAGGGTTAGGTTTAGGGTTAGGTTTAGGGTTAGGTTTAGGGTTAGGTTTAGGGTTAGGTTTAGGGTTAGGTTTAGGGTTAGGTTTAGGGTTAGGTTTAGGGTTAGGTTTAGGGTTAGGTTTAGGGTTAGGTTTAGGGTTAGGTTTAGGGTTAGGTTTAGGGTTAGGTTTAGGGTTAGGTTACAGCACGCTTCCATCGGCGCGCTGTTGTTGGCGCGCTTCAGTGCTCATTCGTCGGTGTGGTTTTGTCGGCGCGGTTTTGTCACCGCGGTTTAGTCAGGCGCGCTTTTGTCGTTCGCGCATTTGTGGTGGAACCAATCAAGGAGAGAAGCAACCTGGAATTAAGGAGAAGCTTCCTAACAGTGAGGACAATTAACCAGTGGGACAGCTTTGCCTTCAGATGTTGTGGGTGCTTCATCACTGGAGGTTTCTTAAGAAGAGATTAGACTGCCACTTGACTGAAATAGTTTAGGGCCGTGATGGCAAACCTATAGCACACAGTGCCCTCTCTGTGGGCATGTGGGCCGTCACCAGCTGCTCTTCTGGTTTAAAAAACAGGCTGTTTTTCAGGCCTTCTTTGAAGTGTTTTCAGGCTGAAAAACGGCCTCAAAACATCCCCAAAACGAGCCTGAAAACAGCTTGAAAACAGTCCAAAAATGGTGAAAAAACAGGCATGAGCACACCGACCATCTGGTCTTTGAGTTCCAGCACTCCGGCATGCACGCATGCTCATGCATGAACGCGTGTTCCAGTTTGGGTACTCAGTGCCCAAAAGGTTTGCCATCACTGGTATAGGGTCTCCTGCTTGAGCAGGGGGTTGGACTAGAAGACCTCCAAGGTCCCTTCCAATTCTATTCTGATTGGTCAATTGATTGATTGGTGAATCTCAAAACAGTATTTCAGAAGGCTACATTTGGAAAAGTTGCAAAGAAAAATGTATTTTGTATTTGTGAATGAGACACACCAGAAGTGGGTTTCTGCCAGTTCTAAACTCTTCTATAGAAGAGGTTCCACAAATCTACAGTGTCGTTTAGAACCGGTTCCAACTTCCCCTCGCCCGTCCGCACATCATCAAGATGAAGAGTGAGAGGAGGAATTCTGGGAGTTGAAGTCCACAACTCTTAAAGCTGTCAGTTTGAACAACCCTGGGTTTTTTTTTCTAAAGGGTTAGGGGTGCAAGGGTCTTGTAACTTGACAGCTTTAAGACTTGCATGCTTCAAATGCCAGAGTTTTTCGAGCCAACATTTTTGTTGCTAAGCAAGCGCGTTGTTAAGTGAGTTTCACCACATTTTACAAGTTGGCCATGCCCACCCAGTCACATGGCAGGCAAGCCACTCCCACCTGGTCACATGGCTGGCAAGCCACTCCCACAAAGCAGGCCACACCTACAGAAGAGGTTCTAAAAAAAATTGAAACCCACCACTGAGACACACATATCTATCAGTTAGAAAAAATGCAAAAATTACATTTTTTTCTGCACACACTTATGAAAAATAAAAGGCTGGAATAGAGTAATATTTGGATGAACACTGGATGATACTGATAGCATTTAAATTGAACTGCACCTCCCCATATGGGAACCACTCAAAACTGCAGCTACAGCAAAAAGGCCCGTAAGTTAGTAGATATGTTCTGCCAATAAATTTTGTAAGCCTATGATATCTTCAATGCCATAATTCCTAGGACCAAGTGTGAAATCGCTACTGATTAATGTAAGAGTTGAGTCCAAATTCTAGAATTTGGGGCAGTGAGAAAATCACTATCTTTTCTCACCATGCTTGCTCTAATTTTAAGCAACGTTTATCATTGATTTTCCCTTCCTACATTTTAGAAGCCCCACATTTCTTAGTTTTTTGCTCATGAGGAAGTATTTCAGACACCTTGATCATTTTTATCAATGATTTCCTATAAAACATACCAATTGAAAAAAAAATACTGTACCTCATTAGAAAAATGTAATGGAGAGGGGAAATAATCCTGATCTTATTTATAGTAGTGCATGCAAGATTCCTGCCTTAATGTAGAATCAGCTCAGTCTGGGCAAGTCTTATAATGTTCGCACTTAGATAATTCCACATCTATATACCTTATCCTATTCCTAAAACAGATGAATTTGGACACAATTGGGCACATGCATCAATGATGCAGTCTGGTCAACTAGGAAATTGTATGGATGGAATCTGAATTGAATTTCCAAGCTCAGTAGATTAAATTTCTTCAGGGAAATGAGGCAAGATTGGTTGTATGGTCAAGATAATAAATCTACAAATTGTAGATGTCGGCGAGATGATTGTTAATGAAGTCTATCTAAGCTGTCTTGGTTAAGACTCACTTGGTTGAATCCTCTAAATCACCTCTTACCAACTTGAACTCTAAGGAATAGTTTGCATTTGTTTATTTATATCTCTATTTCCTAATCTATTGCTCCTAATTATGATCAGTTCTGGGATGTCTATAAATAAATACAACCTTACCAACGAACACGTCTGAGAATGAAGTATCATTGTCCAGGATGGACTGCACATCACTGGTAATAAATTGTATGTTGTCCTCAAATGACTTGTGGTGCTATGTTGTTTTCTCCTCCAGTCATGTCCAACAGTAAATTCTTCCTTGATACAAATGCAGGACATACTGGTTCTGTTATATTATTTTTCATTTTATTGTGTAGATAATTTGAGACAGACCTGGTATCAGCGTTCCAAATATCATGCAGAATTAAATCAGAGTCAAAGGTAAAACATGGCTTAGGACCTGGATACCTGCGAGACCGCCTACTGCCGCATACCTCTCAACGGTTGATAAGATCGCACAGGGTGGGCCTTCTTCGCGTGCCGTCAGCCAGACAATGTCAGCTGGCGGCTCCCTGGAGGAGGGCCTTCTCTGTAGCCGCTCTGACCCTATGGAATGAACTACCCCCAGAGATCCGGACCCTACCCACTTTCATGGCCTTCCGAAAGGCTATCAAAACCTGGCTATTCCGGCAGGCCTGGGGGCTGTTGACCTCATGACTGAGGTCCAGCCCGACCAGAGTGGTTGCATGATGAGGTTTTAATCCAGTGATGGGCAACCTTTTTGGCGTGGTGTGTCAAAAATCGGCAAAAAATCGAGCATAACTCGCGTTGTGTGTCACTTCGACAAAAACATAATTTTGCGCAATTTATAGTTTAAACTACAAAAATATATAATTGCAATATAATTGTATTTAATAAACCAAAAACAAATTATTTAACATAGCTGCTTAGTAACTTCTTTGTTCATCAGTCGATTTCGTATGTTGCCCTTGATATTATTATCAGTATCACTTACCAACGGTCCTGCTTAGCAACCAAAATGTTGGCTCAGAAACTCTGGCATTGAAGCGTGCAAGTCTTAAAGCTGTCAAGTTACAAGAACCTTGCACCCCTAACCCTTTAGGAAAAAACCCCAGGGGTCTTCAAACCTGACAGCTTTAAGCCTTGTGGACTTCAACTCTTCAACTAAAAGAGAGACTGATAAATATTAAAAAAAATAAAACCAAAAAGCAGCTACTGCAGTGGCTTAGAATTTTACTCAATTACTGTTGAGCCCATGGAAAGTTCTGCAGCCCCAGGAGCAAAGGAAGGGGGACGGAGAGAGAGAGATTGGCTGTTTGGGGTGCTTGAAACCACCTGGCCCTCCCCAAAGGAAACCCTCATTTGCAGGATGAGCCTCGACTGGCTCTGCCCAGCGGGGTTACCCCAAGCGCCATTGGGCAGCGAGGGATGCTTATCCTTTTTCCTTCGGCTGCTTCAGCTGGGACTTCAGACACCCCAAGGGAGGGACTTTATCGGGCCTCCCCCTCCCCACCCTTTGAATGAAGGTGTGATATGGCTCCTCCATCCCTGCTCTTTAACCCAGCCAGAATTACAGGAGGGCTGCCCCCGTTCTGCTTTCCGGGGTGGATCTTAGCCGAGGGACACCAAGACCCCAGAATGGGTGGGGGGTGGGGGAAGAGCTTCTTGACGGAGGCCACGATCGACTTTTGGAAGTTGTGTTTTCGTAAAATAAGATTAACCTTTGGATGTGTTTGTTCCGCTCGGCCAGCGGCGTTTTCTCCCACTTAATCCCGGCGGATCCTGATATCTGAGCTGGAAAACTGCAACCCCCCGGAAATGATGACGCCCCGCTGAGTAGCTGGGACTTGCAGAAAAAGGCTGCAGAGAGAGAAGCGTTCGATCCGTAATCCGTCTGTGGGGGGCGCTGGGGACAGGCCGGGCCCCTTCTTCCCACCTCTATCCCCCCCACTCTTGAGGGACAAGCCCTTTCCCCTGTCCCAACGGTGGAATTTGAGGCTACCTCTGCTTTCCCTCTCCCTCCCTCAGTTGTGCGGCAGCGGCAGCTCTCAGCCTGGGCGGCAGCGTCACGCAGGCTGTGGAAGGAGGGGGAGGAAGAGGGAACCAAAGAGAGCTTTTACCAAGTCTGCGCCCCACAGCCAGGACCGTCCTGGCGCCTCAAGCCGCGTTTCTTCCTGCAAAGCCCTTCTGGCGTCAAGCGGAACTCTCGGGATGCCCGAAGGGCTTTGCAGGAAGAAACGCGGCTTGAGGCGCAAGGACGATCCTGGCTGTGGGGCGCAGACCCGGTAAAAGCCTCTCTTTGGTTGGTTCCCTCCTCCTCCTCCTCCTCCTCCTTCCACAGCCTGCGTGACGCTGCCGCCCAGGCTGAGAGCTGCCGTTGAAACAAGTTTGGGGAGCATGTGCGTGTCACCCGAAATGGCTACGCGTGTCAGCACTGACACGCATGTCATAGGTTCGCCATCACTGTTTTAATCTATTTTCTCTGTTTTTAAAAAATTCTTTATTTTTTAAGATTTGTTTCTTTTCTGTAAGCCGCCCGGAGTCCTCCAGGATTGGGTGGCCTATAAATCTATTAAATACAATACAATACAAAACTATGCTTAAAGTTCCAATTTAATAAGGCAGGCATGTTGGCATCGTGCTATGGGATCTCAATTCTGGAAGTTACATCAGAATCCCACCCAGTTAAAAGTTCATGATCTTGTCCCCACACCCACAGTCCATCACATGGTCCAATCTTCTTCTTCCACGCTAGCACCTACGCCCAACTGCTTCCGATCAGGTGCAAAGGTTTGGGAGACAAAAGATGACTTTGAGCTTCTAGGAAGGAATTTTTTATTTTGAAAACAACACATTCTACCCCTTGCTAATCCCCCCTTAATGAGAGTGTGGCAGGCCAAAGATTCTTAAAGGAACCGCTGCAGGCCTGACACCTGGTTTAAATTCCTATATGATGTGTTTATTTCTGACATCTTGGCTCTTGTCCGGATCATAAAATAATGGCACTCAAGGCATGAGGATTCCAGCAGAGCATTGTTCAACATCTTCATGTCAGCTGGGGAATGTGGATCGCTTTCCTCAAGACAAATTTAGGCTTTGTCCCTGCCAGTTAAGATTAGCTTCTACGATGGACTTAATTTACCTCACCCTTCATGTTTTGCTTCTTCATTACTGGTTATGTTGTTAACATTTGTTCCATGGGACATTAAACAATCATGAAAGGACAAAAGGCAATTGCTATCATCAAGGCCAGGTAAGAATTAAAAGACATTCAAATGCAAGAGTTAAAATAATCAGTTTATAAACTGATAAATGCCTACATGCGGGTACAAAAGCACACATACGCTAAAAATATATCTTGTTATCAGTCAGAAAACAATACTATTGTAAGAAGAGAAATGCCTTCTTATAATAAATAGTATTGTGACAATGGTTGTCTAATAGGCCTTTTATTTGTTAACTCCATCACTAATTGAGACCCAGCATATTATAGTTACCGTATTTTTGGGAGTATAAGACATACTTTTTCCCCCTTAAAAGAGACTGAAAATTTGGTTGTTCTTCTACTCAAAATGTAGCTTTTTCAAAGCTTTTTTTCAGCTCTAAAGAGGTGCCAACGAGTGAAGTTACATGCTTTGCCTGCTTTTCTCATTGCTTCTCTTTCCAATGATCAGCTGTGGTTTTGAAGCTGTTTTTTATCCCTAACCAGGGGATAAATAGCACAAGCATGCACGCTCAAAACCAGCAAACCTATGTGCTGAAGCCAGAGGTGGGTTCCTACCAGTTCACACCTATTCGGTAGAACCGCTTCATCAAATCTACCGAACCGGTTAGAAGAGGTTCCACCAGTGGACCCGGAAAGCAGCCACACCTACAGAAGAGGTTCCAAATTTTTTGAAACCCACCACTGGTCCTTGGATATGATTATTCTACACTATCATGCTCCTATTTATAAAACTCAGTGCCTCTGTGAAAGGTAAGGATGACTACTGCGTTTGTGGTGCAATCAGAACATTCCGTGTATTGAAGTTGTTTTAACGCAAACCAAAGATGCCTTTTAAAAAACAAGTTTACATCCTATTCTTATGCATGCCAGTGCTGTGTGTGAGGTAATTTAAGGTGGTTCTGACAAGTGTTGTCGGCATCTTCATATCCGGTCACATGAGTGGCAAGCCACTCCCACAAAGAAGCCACACCCACATAGTAGGTTCGAACAAATTTTGAAATCCACCACTGGCTGAAGCTGACCAGAGTAAGGACGCTAGCCAGATGAATACCCAGTAGAAAGAATTGTTCCCCTAATTTCCGCCTCAAAAACTAAGGTGCGTCTTATACTCTGGTGCATCTTATACTCTGAAAAACAAGGTATTTCTTCCTATTACTGCTCTTTTCTCACTTAATTTTTTTTGGTTTGCTCCAGAAACATGGACTGTCAATATAAATTTTAACAAAGCTAGTTATTATTTTTCACATTTGTATTCTACGCTTTTTTAATCCAGAAGCTCAGACTGATTTTATGGAATTGTCATGTTTCATCTCTCAAGAACTCTTAAATGTACAGATGATGTAGAGACAGGGATTTTGCTCAAGGACATCTTTAAAATATTGCAATGAAAGTGCAAATTAGCACACATCTGTCCAGGACTTTTATCTTTATGAAACTTAAATGTGAATAGGGGAGGACTCAGCAGAAGTCTATCCTCAAACTCCCTATCTTTGGATCCAAGAACTTACTTAAGTACCTGACTCTAGTTTAGTTTAGTTTAGATTATACTTGACTTTACAACTTCCCATTTTGTGACAATCACTTTCAGAGAAAGATCCCATCAATCATCATAGCGCTGTTTGTTTGCATGCTTATTTAGCTAGTTTATAATTAAAGGCAGTTAAAAATATCACACATGAATATAAAGCAGGTTTTTTCTTCTCCTTCTCTTCTTTTGTTTTTAAAGAAAAAGAACCAACGTTGTGACTTATTCCCTTCATGGAAAAGACACGAATACCATCAATCAAACAGTTGGTTACTGAAGTCATTATGACTAAAAATTAAGACAATTATATTCAAATGAATATTAATGATGCTTCCAGTCCTAATTAAGGAATTAATATTTTTTTAAACAAAGGATGTTACAAACCTGCTTCCTCTTTTGTCTTTGTTAGGAAATAAAGGAGAGGGCTTACCTTTTACATTGAAAATAACCAAATGGATTATAGTTGGAGACAATTATTAATATTAATTTTCTTATAGGGGGATAATTTGATGTGTTAATCAAGGCTGTCTATTCCATCATTGGGTTGATTTCAGTCTATGTGTTTATATCAAATGAACTATTCCAAAGTATATATGGCACACTCTTTATTTACTAGGCAATGGACCATCTCAATCTGAAAAGTAAAAAAACTTTCCTCGTAGCAACTAAATTACTGCTTCCAATTCTCTGCTGAAATTAAAATGACAGGTCTGTTTCCTACTGTTGTGCTGTTGTACTGCAGAAAGGAAAAAAATGGAATTCGTACTGAACCAAAGGAAAAAGGTGAAGTTCTCCTACTCATATAACCTAATCCCATTTCAATCTTTCTCTGTTCCCATGACAGTTTGCAGAACAGCATTCTGTACAATGATTCATTGCCAGCATCTTATATGGCCCTTAGTCTATATCTAAAAGATTCTGATTTTCGTGGATGAAAAATACATACTACTTTTCTGGTGAAAGCCGTTTGAAACCATCAGATGTGTTAGGCTGTAATTCCCCAAATTCTCAGCAAGTGTGGGTTTTTTTTTTTAAATTCAGAAACTCAAACCTACAGTCCAAAAGATTTTGATACCATTGAGCGGAAGAAAGTTGTACTAAAAGGATACAGCATTTATCTTGATCCCTAATTCTTACTTGTCACATTTTGTGACTAGAGCCACATTTCACAGGTAGCTGAATTTCAGTCCCATGAAACAAATTTGTAGGTTGGGTCAGGCATTTTTAATCCCAGTGGGTGCTGGACCAATATAATAATTATTGACAATGGCTTGCTGGAATTGAATATTGTCACTGGTAGCCTAGTTGTTAACGATCTGCTTCCCACTGAGACAAGAACATAGGTGGTGATTGTTTCTGACAGCTCAGTTAAAACCTTTGGGGCTTTAAACCTGAGCAAGGCATTTGTGATATGAAGATGGAGTGAACCCTCTGAGGAAGACTTCAAACCACAGCTCTGCGGTATTTTTTTTCTGCAATAGCTTTGAAAAGAACAAACTCTGGAAAGGCTAGAAAAACAGAGACTCTGTTTGCTGATCCTAGACTCAAAGAATAACTTGTCTTTTATGAGTCACATTAAGTGCAAAAAATTGTAGATAGGTCTCTGATATGGATTTACAGCCAGGAATATGTCAGGGTTTTTGAGTTCTGCTTGAGGAGCTTTTGGATACAACTATTGTAGTTGTGTCTAAACTCGATTGCAGAAAATACGACTTTAGCAACAGAGTGTGGTCAATGCCTGGAATGCTCTACCTGACTCTGTTGTTACAGCCTCAAACACCCCACAGCTTCAACCTTAAACTGTCTGCCATGGACTTCACCCCATTCTTAAGAGGTCCGTAAAGGGGGTGTGCATAAGTGCACCAGCATGCTTATCGTCCCTGTCCTACGGTACCCATTGATCTGTTTTTACGTCCTTTGTTCATGTTTATGTTCATACCTATACTTGTTATCTTCTACATGTTTGACAAATAAATCATCATCATCATCATCATCATCATAATCATCATCATCATCTACTAGTGAGGTGCTACCTTGAAGTTGTGGGTCTTGTGTGCACCAAGGAAGATGAGAGCTATGCCAGAGGTTGTGCTGTCTCACTTAATCACACACAAATTTTGGCTTAGTGAGTTTATTAATATTCTGCAGCTATTCCCTTTACCCAATTAAGTCCAGCCATAAGCAGACCAGTGGTAGTCTACAGAGCAATGGCCAAAGAATTCACAAGACACTTGAAAGTTTCCCAATCAACATAAGCCCACCAGGCAAACTTAAATCCACAACACAGGAGAGTTCACGAGACAAGAAAAGTCCAGAATTTCCAAGGCATGATCCAAGAATCTCCATGGCATGATCCAAGTCAAGGCATGGGGTAAATCCAAAGCAAGGCAAGACTCACAATGACCAGAATACACACAGCTAGGAAGTGAACATATTGTTCCCAGCATCGCCACCATCTCTACGCTGTGCTAAATAGCCAGCTTCCACTGCAGCCCACCAGGAAAGGTGAGGCTTTCTCTTTGCAAGTATTCTGGCTGAACTTCTCTGCTCCTGGCTTTTTTCTGTCCTATGTGTTCTTGGATCAGGAGCAGAAAGCAGTTCCTCCAGCTGCGTACTTTCCTCACCTGAAGCCTCAGGGCTGTTCTGCTGAAGTTGCACTTCAGCCAACTCTCTTACCGACAGTTGCTCAGAGCCATCAATCAACTCAGCTCTTGACATGCAAGGAACTGGTTCATCCTCTTCCAAACTGACATCTAGAGAGGTATCTGGGGAAGCATCCAGGGGAGTCATCACAGAGGTTCAACTATATTGGATAGGTCTCACCAAAAAGACACACTAAGAGTATCTCTCCCATAAACAATATGTTGAGACATAAAGTATAGAAACATATACTAGACCAACCATTGGTCAGGCCAACAAGGGCTGCACTAAGTGTTGGAGTTCATGGGCATTGTTGACCACTAGGCTACAAGACTCAGGACTGTTGACTGAGCAACCAGAGCTAGCAGCAGCAGGAGTACTGGAAGAAAATGTATTTTACCTGTTGCAAATATACAAAAAGACAATTTTGATAATGTTGTTGATGTTGATGTTGATTTTATTTATATGCCGCCCTTTTCCCCCGAAGGGGACTCAGGGCGGCTCACAACTCAACCAGGGAAGGGGGATAAAAACAAGAATTTAAAACGACATAAACAACAATGCATAATTAAAACACAACAGTCATACCAATTCGAGACGGGGGCAACAGTTCTTTAGCCCCAGGCCTGTCGGAACAGCCAGGTTTTAAGGGCTTTGCGGAAGGTCTGGAGGGTGGTGAGGGTTCGAATCTCCATGGGGAGTTCGTTCCAGAGGGTCGGAGCAGCCACAGAGAAGGCTCTCCTCCGGGTAGTCGCCAGTTGACACTGACCAGCGGATGGAATTCGGAGGAGGCCTAATCTGTGGGATCTAATCGGTCTAGTGGAGATGGATAAAGGAGATGGATAACAATATAAAACAAACTGAAATGAAAGAAATTGTAATAACAGCAGAAATAATGGAGAAAATGGTAAAGAAGATCAAGCATTAGTTATCACCAGGTAAAAAATGAACTGCGTGGCTTTGGTTGAAATATCTGACTGCTCTATATTTATTCATTGCCAAGCAGTTTAACAACATACTGCAAAGAGGTGAAATTGAAGATTGGCAAACATATGGCACCATGTCCCGGATAAGATCCAACAAAAGGGGCAGCATCAACTGCCAACTACCTGCATAGAAACAACTTTCAAACTACTAATTGTTGTGGTAGTGATGCAGTCCAAAATATTTAGTTGAAAGCAAGCTCTTTCCATCTGAGCAGAAAGGAAATTGATCAAACAGCAGAGGAACAAAAGATCATTGACATGATGATTCATGATAAAACTGCAGTCAAAGGCCAACTTTGAATGTAGCTTGGATTTTCAAGGAAGCCTTCATCTCCCTGCCACATGATTGAATAATCAAGTGCTTAGAAATAACAGGATTCAGTATAAACATCAGAATCTTTGTACAAAGATCAGTCACACCATGGAAGACACATTTGATGGTCAATAGTGATAGACTGGGGGAGGTTAATATCAAGAGATAAAGCTTTCAAGTAAACTCACTATTGCCACTAATATTTGTTATTGGCCTGATTCCTCTGTCAGAATTGAGAAGATAGAACCAGAAAACAAATGACGTGGCTGCAAGAAAGTGAAGAAACAATGGATCACCTAGTTAGTTTATTGCAAGAAGTTCACACATTACAAAGGCACGACAAAGTAATGATGCATTGGAATATCTGCAAGTAAAACTATCCACTTGCAAGCAAGAGCTGGTAGCACCATAAAAGAGAGAAAATAATAGAAAACGAAGAAGCTAAAGTGCTCTGGGACTTTAGAATTCAAGCAGACAAGCCTTTGCCATATAACAACCCAGTCTTAACATTTGCCAATAAAGAAGTCAAAGACTGAACGGTGGGTATTGCAGTAGTTGGAGACAGAAGAGACTAGAAAAAAACTGGAGAAAATAACAAAATACAAAGACCTGCAAATAGAAGTAGAACAATCATGGCAAATATCTGTAACTCGGCTGTAGGATGAAGGTAAAACTTTGTTCTGCAACCTTATAGGTTGGTTTCCAAACTTTTTATTACCAGGCTGGGTAACATCTTCAGTGGAGTTTAGGGTAAGGTGACCAGACGTCCCGCTTTTGGCGGGACACCCCCGCTTTTTAATGCATTTTCCCGCGTCCCGCACGCTTTTTTAAAAAGCACGCTTTTTTTGGCGCTGGCAGCTCCCGCCCATCAGCTGCTAGCTTGCTGGGCTGGCTCATCGTTCTGTTCTATCTGCTACCTACAAATTTAAGCCAGCCCAGCCTGCTGCTCACTGATTTAATTGGCCAGGACTCCAGCCAATCAGTGAGCTGGCTGGGATGGAAAATTTTCCATCCCAACCAGCTCACTGATTGGCTGGACTCCTTAGCCTGAGGACGCCTGCGCAAGTCTCCATTTTCCTTTCGTCTTTTGGGGTTGCAGCTGCGCTTGTTGGTGAGTAATCTAATCTAATTCTAATCAGAGAATTTTCCGCTTGCCGCGGCAGGAGGAGAGGGTGGGGGCAGCGGCAGCTGCCCGCAGAGAACCTCCTCTCGCTTCCGGGGCTCCCGCCGCCTGGCAGAAGCCCGTGAAGCGCGTGGAAGTTCTGTGCGGGCGGCTGCCGCTGCCCCCATGCTCTCGTTCGTGCAGAGAATTAGCCTCGGCTGCTGAAGGGATCGGGCCGCCACTTTAACTTTCTCCTCCTCCTCCTCCCGCCCTCAGCAAGAGAAACGGCAGCCCGCCCGGGAAATGGACACTTTGGCAGCGCTTGCACAGCGCTGTGCAAGCCCTGTCAAAACGCACGTTTCCCTCCTCAGCTGCTGAAGGGATCGGGCCACCACTTTAACTTTCTCCTCCTCCTCCTCCCGCCCTCAGCAAGAGAAATGGCAGCCCGCCCGGGAAATGGACACTTTGGCAGCGCTTGCACAGCGCTGTGCAAGCCCTGTCAAAACGCACGTTTCCCTCCTCGGCTGCTGAAGGGATCGGGCTGCCACTTTAACTTTCTCCTCCTCCTCCTCCCCTTCCGCCCTCAGCAAGAGAAACGGCAGCCGGGCTTTTGCCACGCCCCCGTGCCGCCGCTTTTTCTTCTTCCCCGGCCTTCCCAGTTAGCTTGCTTGAAGCTCCGAGGAGGCGGGAGGAGGGTCGCAGGAGTGGAAGTGGGGGGAGGTCTCCCCGGCCGGGAACAGCTGAGAGGCTGCCGGCCCCTTTCGCAGGAAAGTTAACTTTTCTTGGCGAAATCCTGCCCCCCCGCGTGGTTGAGTGGTCGGCTGTCCTCTTCCCGTAAGCCGCCCGGAGTTACCTGTGTGTGAGGTGGGCTGCCCTATGCATTTGCGTGTGTGCGCTGGAGAGAGAGTGAAAAAGAGAGGGAGAAATAATTATATTAATTAGATAGATCAGTCTTTCTCCACCTTCGAGACTTGAAAGTGTGTGGACTTCAACTCCCAGAAAGGGAGTTGGGAGAAAGGGAGAAAGGAGGAGAGAATGAAAGGATGATGGAAAGAAGAAAGAGGTAAGGAGAGGAGGATGGAAAGGAGAGAAAGAGGGGGAGAGAGGGTAGAAAGGGGAAGAGGAAGAGCAGGAGTAGGAGAAAGGTAAGGGAAGAAGGAAGGGAAAGGAGAGCAGGAAGGAAGAAAGTAGAGAAGGGAGGAAGGGAGAAAAGAAAGGGAAAATAAGGTGGTGTTATAACAGGAGGAAGGGATGGTAAACAAAGCAACCCAAACTGTATATTATAACCTATTAAATGAAATAATAAATGTATAAGAATGATAAATGTTAAAACACTTGTAACCAAATGACATGCTGTATGTGATGATGGGTTTTTTTCTTTTTGTTTTGTTTTTATTGTTGTGGGTATGTGTCGTCTATGTAACAAAAAAAAATAAAAAAAGTTGATAGGCAAGAGGAAGGAGGAAGGAAGGAAAAAAGAAAAAGAGGGAGAGAGGAAAGAAGAAAAGATGGAACTAGAAAGCAAAGAGGGGAGGGAGGGAGGAAAGGGGAAGACAGGGAAAGAGTAGAAAGACAGAGAAGGTGAAGGTAGATAGGCAGAAGGAAGGAAGAAGGAAGAAATAGGAAAGGAGGGAAGAAGGAAGGGACAGAAGCGAAGAAATGGAAAGAGCAGAAAGACAGAGAAGGTAGATAGGCAAAAGAAATGAAGCTGGAAGAATGGAAGGAGGAAGGAAGAGAAAAAAAGAGGAAGGGAGTGAGTGAGGAAAGAAGAGAGGATGGAAGGAGAAAGGAAGGAAGAGAGGGAAAGAGCAGAAGACAGATAAGGTGAAGGTAGAAAAGCAAGAGGAATGAAGGAAGAAGTGAGGAGTCTCGAGGAGGGGGAAAACATTTAGTGACCAAAGTTACAATGGCATTGAAAAAAGTGACTGATGACCATTTTTCACACTTAGCGACCGTTGCAACATCCTCATGGTCACGTGATCAAAATTTTGTTTGGCAACAGATTCGTATTTATGCTGGTTTCAGTGTCCTGGGGTGACCTTTTGACAAATTTTTTTTTTTTAATCAAGCCCCCCCCCCCCCCCGGTCAAGGGCGTCCCTCTTTTCCAATCTGAAAATCTGGTCACCTTAGTTTAGGGGATGTCTGTTTATAAGGGCTTCAGGTGTGAAGTCAGTGTTCTTCTATTTATAAGGGAAGGATCCAACAGGTGGACAAAAATGCCAAATCCTATCTGAACATCTGGCTGACCATGCAACAAACCATAACAATAGAACAGTAAACAATAGAACAGTAAACAACTCAAAACCTGGTAATGCAGGTTGTGTGAGAACCTCCCCATAATCTGCTTGCGAAGACAATGGATTTGCTCCATAATTTGAATAATTGGCTTTCTGTTGATGTTCCAGTATAGCTTTCTGAAGAGAGGGCTTCTCATACCATATAGTATGGTATCACCTCAATACAACCACAGAAGGCCAGGAATGTAAATGATATGGTCATTGTTGAATATCTATTGTTTTTTTTTTATAGGAATTTTTTTTTGTTACATAGACAACATAATCACATAACAATAGAAAAAAAAGGCAGAGGGAAAAAAAGAAAAGAAAAAAAAGACCACACACAAAAAAAGAAAACAAAGCCCAGCATTCCATACAGTATGTCATTTGATTACAGGTGTTTTAACCTTTATCATTCTTATACATTCGTTGTTTCATTTAATAGATTTTGATTTCGTATCATTTCTTACTCCCCTGCCTGTAGCAATCCATCCCTACTACGTTTCCCCCCATACACACACCCCGTATCTCTCTGTTATATATTTAATAGACACCACAATAACCTAGGGTTAAAAAGAAAAAGAAAAAGAAAAAAAAAAGGAAAAAAGGAAAAAACACAAAAAAGAAAAAAAAAACATCATCACATGCAGCATGTCGTTTGGTTACAAGTGTTTTAACATCTACATCTTCAAATAATATTTACCGTCTCAGATGTTTCATCTAAAATAACTAAAGGCCTCATTTTCATTCTACAATATATATTCAGTTAACATTAGCATTATTTTTCCCCAGAAAGTATACTTATATTCATTGTTATCCTTGCATTTCATACCTTCAAACAAAGATCTTATTCCTTGATTTTTCAACAAGACGTCGCTGCCTATATATACCAGTTTTCATTTGTTCCCTTATTAGAATTGCTTATCATCATATCTATTGTTAATGTTGCACTCTTTCTCGACCAACTAATTCTAACTCATGTTTTCATACTCCATTTAATATATTCTATGGAATACATAAAGTAATAACAAGATAAAGATTACCAAATAAAGCATTGCACAGAATGCTAGAATTTACAAGCTACAAGATGTGTAAAAAATGATTGAAAAAAGATGATGGGTAAAAATAAACTTGGTACGGAGAAAAGCAGTGAAATTAATTCGTGTTTAATTCCTGTAATGCTTGTTCTTCCATGTTGTTCTCTGTTTCATTCTTTGCCACCTTCTTGTCAGTGGGTTTAATTTTATATGGATTAGTTATACAGTTCGGCTTTATTCTGCAGGTAGCATGTAATTTGAAATGTAGAAAGAGATTGATAGGTGATGGGCAGGAACAGTGAGCTGGAAGAGAAATTTTAAAAAAGCATCAGATGATGGCAGATAGAATCTCTTTAAGTCCAAGAAGTTTTAAAAAGATGAACTTGTTGAGATGGGAGTTCCTGATATACCTGCCGCTGATACAACATATACAATCATAAAAAGTATTATTAACAAATATTGTTGCTGAAGAGAAGTACACATCATTAATCTCAGTACATAGATATATCTTGAACTCACAAGAATAAGCCCATCTTAGTTTATTTTAATATAACATGGTATGAAATTTATCAAGTGACATGAAAAAAACAGATCTCTCTGGGAGTATACACACACACACACTTGTATATGTATGTGTATATATATATACACATATATTTGCAGATCTTGGTGTATTCGGGTCTTTTCCTTTGTAAGATTGAGAGTTTCTTGGCGACGTTTCAGTGAGTTCCAATTCGCCATCTTCAGGCTGGTGTCTTTGGCTTTGTGCTTGAGTGAGCAAAGCGTGATTGGAGCTGCTGTCTTTCTATAAATATTGGTGTGTGTGTGGAGGCTTTGTTGCTGTAAGCAGGTTGGTTGGCTGTGTTGTTACATCTTAATTAGTTGATGGAGTTGATGTATGCAGATTAGTCGGCTGTTTCGCACCATCCTGTGCGGCTGAGGTACTAGCTGTATGCCCATTAGTCTTTTGTGTTGTAACGACCAGGGTAATGGGCTGTGTGATGACATCCTGAGCACTACTATAGTGATATCCTGAGTCCTGTGCTGCAACATCCTGGGAGTTTGGCTGCGTTGTAACATCCTGAGCCTTTGCATTGTAAACTCCTGAGTTCTGTGATGTAATGTCCTGAGCAGATGGCTGTGATGTAACATCCCAGGCTTTGGTTTGGCTCCGAGTTTGCAGTCTGACCATATGTTCATGGCATGTGTCAGTTTGCTTTGGGTGGGGTTGGAGGGGGGGGTGAAGCAGTTGGTGATGCCACCATGGTTGGGCAGATTTTGCATGGTATTTCATAGACTCCTTGGTTTTCTAGCTGGATCTTGTCTTTGGGGTTTCTTAAGATGTTGGCTATTTTTTTGGTCAGTGTTGAAGGCTGTCTTGATATTGTGTTTGTGGAGAATTTTGCTGATTTTATCTGTGGTTCCTTTGATGTAAGGGAGGAGGGCGATGCCGTTGTCCTGTTCTGTGTCTCGGTTCTTGGGGGGTGTCTCCCTTTGGATTAGGTTGGTAATTGTGGTCTTAATTTCTGTTGGAAATTAATATGTTTGTGAGGGCGTGTAATTCAGTTTTCAGGTGGTCTTTGTCGGCTAGGCGTTTGGTTCTGGAGATGAGGGTCTTGGCTACGGAGTTTATCTGTGCAGGGTGGTGATGGGATTGTGCGTTTAAGTAGCAGTTGGTGTGTGTTTTTTTCCGGTAGATCATGTGTCCTAGGGAGCCATTGGTTTGTTTGTTTGTTTGTTTGTTTTTTGTGGATTAGGACATCCAGAAAGGGAAGTTGGTTGTTAGCTTCTATTTCAATAGTAAATTGTATTTTGTGGTGTAGGCTGTTGAGATGTGTGAGGAAGTTGTCCAGTTTTTCCTTCCCGTGTGGCCAAATTACAAAAGTGTCATCTACATATCTAAGCCAGAGTTTGGGTTTGTGTTCAGATTTATCTAAGGCTTTGGTTTCAAAATGTTCCATGTATAGGTTTGCGATGACGTGTGAGAGGGGTGATCCCATAGGTGCTCCTTCTATCTGTTTGTATCTTTGTCCATTGTGGATGAAGTATGCATTGGTTAGGCAGTGGTTGATCAGATCTAGGCTCTGCTTAGGTGGGGTTGTATTTGTTTTGGATAGCTGTCAAGGCTTCTTTAATAGGCACTTGGGGGAAGAGGGATATGACATTGAAGCTCACGAGTAGCTCACTGGGTTGTAGGTTTTGTTTCTTTATTGTTTCTATGAAGTGGAGTGAGTTTTTTACGTGTGATGATGATGGATTCTGCGTTGGGATGAAGTTGTTTGGTGAGGAATTTGGCAAGATTCTGTAGAGATGAGCCTATGGAGCCGACTATGGGTCTGAGTGGTGTTCCTTCTTAGTGTATCTTGGGGAGGCCATAGAGTTTGGGGCATCTGGAAGATTTCTCTCTGTGGATGATTCTTTGCTGGATCTCTTCACTGATGGGAGAGGCTTTTATTTTGGATTTGGTGGTTTTTTCCAGGTAGGTGGTGGGGTCTGTGTTTAGAGGTTTGTAAGCAGGGTCTTGGAGTGGGTTGGATAGTTTGGCTTGGTAGTCAGATGTGTCCATCACCACAGTGATGTTACCTTTGTCTGCTGGGAGAATGATTATGTTCTTGTCTTCCTCAAGTTGGTGAGTGTTTTTTGTTCTTCTTTATGTAAGTTGCGTCTGGGTGGATTGCTGGAGCAGAGGACGTTGGTGACTTCAAGTCTGCTTTTATTGGCTTCATCTGGGTTGATTTTGGTTAGGGTAGCTTCAACTCTGCATATGATGTTTTCAGTGGGGATGCGTTTGGGGGCGACTGCAAAGTCGAATCCTTTGGAAAGGATATTGATTTCTGCTACGGTGAGGGTCCTGTCTGATATGTTGTGTACTGTTTGTTTCATGAGCTGCTATGGAGGGGGGTTGGGCTTCTGGTGTTTTTCTAGTCTGGAGTTTGTTGGTGTGTTTGTCTGTCTTGTAGGAGGTTTCTCTTTCAGCTCTCCAGAGGGCTAGTTGTTTGGATTTGTCCCAGAGTGCTGGGTAGATTTTTTTTTTTACTGAGTTTGAGGTGAAGAGTGAGTAGGTCCCTGTTGGTTTGGTCTAGTAGGAATCTTTTCTTGTGGAGTTCGTTTCCTATTAGGGCTAATTCAGTTCTTCTCAGGATCCTTTTGGCGGCTGAGATTTTAGAATGGAATTTTAGTTGGAAGCATGTGGGGATCACGTTTTTGTCTCGGCAGTTGCGTAGGAATGTGAGCTCTTCGGACCACCATCTTATGCGACCTCACATTCCTAAGCAACTGCCAAGACAAAAAAGTATATGTATATTATTTTCAATTTGATAGGAATTAACATATTTTGCATTTTGCACCTGAGCTGAAAAGGGTTTTACCTGAACTAGTTTTAAAAATAATTTCAGTTTGACAACACACTGTAAAGTATGTTACTTGTATGTATTTTTTCTTTTGTTTTGTTGTTTAGTTTCAGAATCTTGACCTTCTCTTAAGATTTTTTTCCTTATAGCATGAAATCTGAGTGACCCTGATTTCAGTGTTTGAAAATTGAGTGTCCTTTTCAGATTTTTCTTTCTTATGAATAGGGCATCTCGTGGACCAAATTGTTTCTTAGACACACCTTAATTTTGTTGTATATTCTTGTGTGAATTATTCTCAAGAATATTTTCAGAGCATGATTCCTTAAGCTTATTGTTCTGTATTCAGTTCACTTCTTTCCATTTATTTTGGGGGGGATTGTCATAAAGGTTGACTTTAGCCAATCATTTGGTATCTTTCCTGTTTCAAATATTCAATTGGAGAGCTGCAGTAAAAATTTCTTCCCATTGTCTTCCAAAAATTTTTAAATTTCTACTGGGATAGCATCAGGCCCTGTGGTTTTTCTAGTTTTTGCTATTTTTATTGCATGTTCAACCTCCGCCATAGTGATGTGTGGTCCAGTTGGTCCTCATGGCTACCATAATTGAATCCACTTTGCTGTGGGTCATTTTCTTCTATTTCCTTCCATCATTCCCAGAAAATCCAAGACTTGAACTAATCTGACCTAACTCTGGGACTACAGAGGCTCCTTAAAGGAGGTCATGCATGCAAGTGATCAATATAAATGTGTACCACATATAAATGTGTGTGTGTGTGTTTGTGTGTATGTGTCTATATGAAGAGAAAACAGTAGGTGTATTTATCTGTGTTTTAAAGGTATTTTTACTTTCTAATAAAAAGATTCAAAATGTTATTTTATGACATAAATTTTATGTTCGAAATATTTTCTTCTTTTTAAAAGAGATTTAAAAAATTGACATTTGGCTAATATGTGACCTACAGCGACAGTTTCCCCTTTTCCTGCTTTGATAATTTGGGAACCTAAGTTTATATATATATTTATATATTTATATATTTATATATTTATATATTTATATATTTATATATTTATATATTTATATATTTATATATTTATATATTTATACATTTATACATTTATACATTTATACATTTATACATTTATACATTTATACATTTATACATTTATACATTTATACATTTATACATTTATACATTTATACATACATACATACATACATACATACATACATACATATATATATATATATCATATTCTTTTTCTATTTTTCCCTATAAATCTTTGTTCTCTCTCTCTCTCACACTCCCTCTCCCCCTCCCTCCCTCCCTCCCTCCCTCCCTATATATTTGTATTTGTGTTGATAAATAAATAAAGAGAGACTAGTATAGATCTATTTCAAGCTATTTAGCTCTCATCAGCTAGCCATACCCTTACTGGGATTCAAACCTGTGCTGTATTGCATCTTATGCAGATGTGTTAACCATTAAGCCACAGAGTTCGACTCCTTATCAGCTAAGCCAGGGTGATAGGTGTCTATATACGTATGTGTGTGTGTGTGTGTGTGTGTGTGTGTGTGTGTGTATGTATGTATGTATGTATGTATATATATATATATATATATATATATATATATATATATATATATATATATATATATATATATATATATATATATATATATATATATATATATATATGTGTTTTCTGAGGTTTTCGCGGGTGTTAGTATGTAGGTCTCTAGTTGTTCGGGTTTTCTCCCGCGTAGAATTGGAGATGTCTTGGCGACGTTTCGACGAAGTCACATTCGTCATCTTCAGGCTGCTGCTGACTACTTCAGGTTTGGTGTTTCCAGGAGTAGTGTGGGATCTTGGCTGGCTGTTTGTTCCTTATAACTGCTGGTAGGGGATTAAATTTTAACTGCCAGTAGGGGATTAAGTTTTAACTGCCAGTAGGGGATTAAAACTGATTGAATGGGGGCTTGGGTGTGTCTTGATTAGGTGGAAGTGTGTCCTTATTTGGTGGAGGGGTGTTCTGTTCTGATTGTTTGGGGGGTTGTGTTTCCTGTGAGGGTGGGAGGGGTTTTGAAGAGGCTGATTGTGCTTTAGCAGTCTGGCTTCTGGTTCTGGGTCGTGCCTCCTCATCAGTTTGTGTTTTTGGTTGTTTTCTTTGTGGATGTTTTTTGGTAGTATTCTGTGTGGCTATAGACCAGGCCCACACTCACAATAGCCACACAGAATACTACCAAAAAACATCCACAAAGAAAACAACCAAAAACACAAACTGATGAGGAGGCACGACCCAGAACCAGAAGCCAGACTGCTAAAGCACAATCAGCCTCTTCAAAACCCCTCCCACCCTCACAGGAAACACAACCCCCCAAACAATCAGAACAGAACACCCCTCCACCAAATAAGGACACACTTCCACCTAATCAAGACACACCCAAGCCCCCATTCAATCAGTTTTAATCCCCTACTGGCAGTTAAAACTTAATCCCCTACTGGCAGTTAAAATTTAATCCCCTACCAGCAGTTATAAGGAACAAACAGCCAGCCAAGATCCCACACTACTCCTGGAAACACCAAACCTGAAGTAGTCAGCAGCAACCTGAAGATGACGAATGTGACTTCGTCGAAACGTCGCCAAGACATCTCCAATTCTACGCGGGAGAAAACCCGAACAACTAGAGACATATATATATATATATATATATATATATATATATATATATATATATATATATATATATATATATACATACTTAAAGTCACAACCCCTGGTATGCCCAAGTATGGGAGGAAGGTCACACTTCCACTCTCTGTCATTAGGCTCGTCACAAGAGACCATCCAGACAGAAACCCAATATTTTTTACTGTTGCCTTTTTTGTTACATTTGTTATATTTATGCTGATAAATAAATAAAGGGAGACTAGTATAGATCTATTTCAAGCTATTTAGCTCTCATCAGCTAGCCATACCCAAGTTTGGGAATCGAACCTGTGCTCTATTGCCTCCCAGGCAGGGAGTTAACCATTTGAGCTACAGAGAACGACTCCTTTATCAGCCAGCCAGGGTGGGAGGTATATACTTAAAGTCACAACCCCTGGTATGCCCAAGTATGGGAGGATATATATATATATACACACACACACATACATACATACATATATACACACACCATACATACACATACATACATACATATACATATATCTAATACATACACACACACACATTTATATGCACATACACATGTTATTGCTCTCATATAATAATTACAGAACATTTATCAGTAATATTTTTAAACAGTAAAGTTTTTTTTTAAATTTACTTGCTTTGTAGATATATTGTAGAGATATAGAGCAAACTGTGCAGGTTAAGCAGTAGGTAGCTGATTAAAACTGAAGCTCAAATTCTTCAAAAACCTGAAGTTGAAAAAGTCAGCATGGAAAAAAAAACCAACAATTTGGCATAAAAGTTCAATAACAAAAATCTACGATTAGTTTTGGGAGCCAAGGACAATCATGCTTGATATTACAACCCAAGAATAACATTAAACATTGAAGACTAAGATATAAGCCTAAAACCAAAGAAGCTTGCCCCAACCTCCTGGCGGAACATATTCATTAAGCCCAAACAGCATGTGTAAGACATCTGTTTATATGATTTTCCTATAGAGAATGGAGTAGGCTAGTTGAGAACAAGGGAATATAAATATATAGCCACCCATTCAGATGCTCCGATATCCAGTTCTCTGTCTCTCCACTTGGGTATCTATAAAGCACTAAATGTTCTCAATTCTTTGTGTAGCACTTTCTGACACAGAGCAAGTTACAAATGCTGTTATTCCAGTGCAATCTGTAAAAAACACCCTACCTTAGTGGATGCTTGAGGTCAATAGGGAAGACATTGAAACTGCTGCTACACAGGAGACCAAACATTTGCTGGATGAAGGCAGAATAAGTCTGATGACCCTGATTCATGGCTTGGAAAGGAAGAAAGAGGAAATGGTGCCTTAGCAAACCTTATTTAAAGTTCAATATATTTTCACTGAGAAAATATTTCTCAGCTATAAGCTGAAAGAATCTGGGAGGAAAAAAAATCCAATTTTAAGAGAAGTTAATAATAGGACCCTGACAGTCCTCTTAAAACTTTATAGTTCAGTAGGTTTCACTGCTAGGAAGATATGTAAGGCACTGGTCCAGGATGATCCTCACTTAGGTAAGTATAATTGTTTCCATTTCTTCCTTTATCTAGCACCTCAAGCATATTCCAGAGAGATTTTCGATGCAGTTTCTGAAATATTCATGAACATAGCTTTAAGATGTTTGGGAAACAAGGAAGAAAATACATTAACCTTCAAAGTAATTTATGTGCTTTTCAGGTTACTGATTTATTAAGACACTTTGTGCACCTGTTCCAGTCATTAGTGATAGATTGTTCCATGGTAAGCCCTCACTCCATCTTAGTTAAATTACTTTTGCTGGTTGGATGGATTATTGGGTTACTTCACAACACACTTCTAATTTGCTGTCTGCTATTTGGAAGCACGTGATATATGTATCAGGTTTGAGACACCGAAGTTAAGCAAATAAATGGCCCTGGAAACAATTCTGCAGCCTTTGTCTTACCATGAAATTGTTCCCTTCAACAGCTTCACAACTAGCATTCACCACTTCTGGGCCCAAAACATCATACACAACCTAGTTCCCACAGCCTTTAGGTATTTGCATTCAGTTCAGTTCAGTTTATTTAGCTTGTATGCCGCCCTACTCCCGGAAGACTCAGGGCAGCTAACAATAAGAAGGGAAAGGGGGGGGGGGTACAAAAATAAAAACAACAATTAAAAATTCAGCAACAGTCATAACGTCGGATGGGGCTGGATAGTTCAACAGCCCCAGGCCTGCCGGAACAGCCAGGTCTTAGTTGCTTTGCGGAAGGCCGGAAGGGTAGTAAGGGTCCGGATCTCAACGGGGAGATCGTTCCATAGGGCCGGAGCAGCCACAGAGAAGGCCCTCCCCCGGGGGGGTCGCCAGCCGACATTGGCCGGCAGATGGAATCCGGAGGAGGCCTAGTCTGTGGGATCTAATAGGTCATTCTCTATGAACTCAGCCATTTCCCTCCCCTTCCTGTCTAGATATAGGGCAGCCAGTGCAAACTGGTGAATAACCAATTCAACCATTTTTCAATTGGAAATTTGGTACATGATATTCTTTTGGTTCACAAAAAAAATATCATTTTGATGGATTGCAAAGATCTTTCTTAAAGGTTCCCAGCTTTGGTTTAGAGATGTTGGAATAGATCATCCTCAGCCCAAATGCCCAAGGACTATGAATGATGGGAATTATAATTATTCAGAAGACTGAATCTTGGGGTATGTGATGTTTAACTGATTGAAATTTCTATACCTGGATACTCAGGAAGAAGTCTCGTTGAGTTAAATGGAGTTTACTTCCAGGAAAGCATGCATAGGATGACAGACTTAGTCATCAGTAACTACATTTCCTAGCAAAAGTATGAGGCCATTAAAGAAACAACATGATGTTTATTAAGCCCTAAGAAATGTAATAAATAGAAAAGTAATAAAATTTATTTTTTTTAAAAGAAATAAAAGAAAACAGTGCCATAATGTGTGATCAGCATAAAATTCTCCAGGAAAGCAATTTCTGCAGGAGAAAAAAAAAGTTACCGGAGAATCACTTGGGAGATAGTGGAGTGAATTAAGCACTGTGGTGGTGCAGTGGTTAGAATGCAGAGGCTAACTCTGCCCACTGCCAGGAGTTGGATCCTGACCGGCTCAAGGCTTCCATCTTCACAAGGTCAGTAAAATGAGGATCCAGATTGTTAGGGGCAATTTGTTGACTCTGTAAACCGCTTAGAGAGTGCTGTAAAGCACTATGAAGTAGTATATAAGTCTGTGCTATTGCTATTGCAATTGAATGGATCTTTGAATCTCTTAGAGTTAAAACCTTCATTTGTGATCTACAAATCTATATATTATATTTGAGTGTGTGCATCTACATATATATATATATTATATATATATTAGCAAACAGTTAATTTTCCTTCTATGAGCAGCAATTTCTCTTGCATGTAATTTTTAGCTAATCAACAGAATGATTTAGGTTACTATAGTTGCAACTACTGTCTCAAAAGCCAGTTTTCTATCATTCTTTCTTAGGTATAAGCATAAATGTTTCCCCATTTTTGTATGGCTGAATTCTTAACAGGTTATTTGAATTTCTTGTAGAATCACAAAACAGTACCTTAGTGGTTTTTTATCTTCCTTTTATCATTCAGATATCAAATTATGGAGGAGCTATTCCTGAGAGCATACAACAAAAGAGAGAGAGGGGGGGGGGAGAGAGAGAGAGAGAGACTGACTGACTGACGGAGACTTTTCTACCCAATAACTCCATATATATTCCGTGTTTCCCTGAAAATACGACTTGTCCTGAAATTAAAGCCTTGCCACATTTTTCACGTGGGCAAAAATATAAGCCTACCCATAAAAATAAAACCCCTGGACAACCCCCCCTCTGGCCAGGCAGAGCACTGCTCACCAACATAGCGGTATCCTGAAGTCGCCAAGCCGCAGGAGCCGGGGGGGGGGCTCCAAACATAACGTCTTCTCCGGTTCCAAACTCCCAAACTCGGCTGCCGAGTCTTCCAGCAGTGGCCGATCTAGGAGTCCGCTCTATGGTTGTGGGCTAACTACTGGAAGACTCTGTAAGAGAGTCTTCCGGACAGAGAGTCTTCCAGCAGCCATCCCACAAACATAGAGTGTACTCCTAGAGCGGTCGCTGCTGGAAGACTTGGCAGCCAAGTTTGGAACCGGAGAAGACATAATGCTCGGAGCGCAGTGGCAGCAGTGGCTGCTGCAGGGAGAGCTGGGCCCAGACATGTTGAGGCTCTGCCTGGCTGGAGAGGGGGTTTGCTGGGCGGTTGCTCGTGAGCTTGGTCACCCCATGGCTGCTTCGCCCCTGAGGCTGTGCCCGGCTCTTCGGGAGCCAGTTCGCAAGGGACCAGCTGCCCGGCAACCCCAAAACCATAAGCCCTCCCCTATAATAAGCCCAAGGCCATATTTTGTATAAGACCCTGTCGCATTTTCGGGGAAACACAGTGTGTTTGTGTGTGTTTATATATAAAATATGTCCTTCAGAGATGTATCTCAGTCCATGCATTAGAAATCAATCATACACACACAAACACCCTAAGGACAAATGAATGTAATGAACTCTTCTGACATTTCCTGGAGAAACAGAATAGGGTCTTCAGGATATATATGCTTGCATTAAACAAATCTAATCTCAACTGTTTCAGTTGCTGCTTCCCTTGGGATGATGTCATTCATGGGCTACATAGCAAACAAAGCAATTCTTTTTCAAGCAATGTCAACAAAAGGCCAGAGGGATGGAAGTGTTGTGTTTGTGTCAGCCATGTCACCTTGTGCCACCTCTTTTCCAAAATGAAACAGGAAAGAACATGAAATTATGTATCTGGGTTTTCTGTTTTCATGGTCTTTGTGAAACAATATTCAGTCGGTGATTTGCTCAGTTTTGTTTGTCGCCAGTAACCAGCCAAGGATTATATTATGTGGATATATCCAATTCCCTCTCCCTCCTTCCCTCCCCTGCTTCTCTTTCTCTCGCCAGTCTCCTTTTCCCGAAGCGCTGGTGAAAAGGAAGCAAATGGAAAAAGGAAGAGAAATGGTTCCACTGTCTAGAGATAAATTCTTTAATCTTTCAGGCCTGAAGGTAAAAAATAAACTTGGACTGAACAGTTTACTCTGTAATTAGTTTTGCCAATGCAGCTTCTCCAGCTGTCCACAGTGAGCAGAAACTCAAGTTATAGTAAGGCTGCTGGTTTGAACGTAGCAGCAAATAAACATCCTTCTTACTGACAAGATGACAAAAAGCTGCTTTCTGCTACAACCAAGCTCTCTTGATTATGGTTTCAGGGTCCAGTTGATGCCAGTTGTTCAGATGTTCCATTTCTGGCCCCTTTTTCTTAGAATGCTTGATATTCCAGATGGCAGAGGATGTAGGCCCTTCTTTTACATGGCCAGAGCCTTATTAGAGAGGCTTGTAAAAATGTGATTCAATATCAAATAAGCACAATGAGAGAGAACTATGGTGTAGTGGTTGGGTTGACATCACCGAAAGCCAGGGTCTAATCTACCTTGAGCCACAGGTGCTAACAAGGTGATTTGGGGCTGGTCGTTCTCTATACTCAACTGACCTCACAGAGAGGAGGGGAAAAGAGGAGGAGGAAAGAGCAGCTATGTCATTTTGAGATCCCAAAATAAATGCCTCATATTAAGCAAATAAATAGATACATAAAATGGAACATGATTATTGGCTGTTGGTTTTAGAAATGTCTTCTACTTTCTTTCTAGAAGTAGAAGACATTTCAAAACATCTATGAAATTTCTCAAAATTATGTAAGAGGGACAGTGGTGGGATTCAAATAATTTAACAACCGGTTCTCTGCCATAATGACCAGCTGGGTAAGCATAGCTCAGTGGTCATGTGACAATGTGGACATGGCCAATTCACGTTGATGGGGGCTTCACCTTAGCTGTTACAATGTAATAAGGGTTAACCGGAGAGGCAGTTTCTGTAAGCAGGGCAATAAAGATGAGGCTAGAAACAACACCAGAATTTTTCCTTCCTGCCTTCCTTAAAGGATTAGCCCTATAAAGTGGGAAAAAAATAAAATAAGATTTCTCCCAACAACAGGTTCTCCGAACTGCTCAGAAAGTTACGAACTGGTTCTCCTGAATAGGTGCGAACCAGCTGAATCCCATCACTGAAGAGGGATATATCTCCATCTCTATCTCTAGCATCTGGTGGAAGAATTCTATAGAAATACAATTGAGTTAATCAATCCAATAAATGCAAAATCAAAATCAGGGTTGACAAAATCAGAAATGCTGAAAACCATAAAAAGAACTAAAGTTAGAATATTTTGGACATGTGATGCAGTACCCGGAAAAATACGGCATCCTTCACTTAATCCTCCAGGGAAAGATTGAAGTCCAGGCAGAAGAAGAATATCATGGCTTCAAAACCTAAGGAACTGCTTTGGACAAAACTCAGCAGCACTTTTTCGTGTGGCTGTTGACAAAACTAGGATCACCAATATGATCGCCAACGTCCGATGACGGATATGGCACAAGAAGAAGAAATACATAATTGAAAAGATAACAGGAAAATATTAATTTAAACCCATCCTTCAGTGAAACCCACATGGACTTTACTTAGTCATAGAAAGAAGGACTGCAGAGAATAAAGTCATTATTCCATTCATATATTTCAAATTTTTAAACAAAATCTAATACTACGTGTGCAAAACCTCTATGCTAAACTGGTCAATGTAACCTCCTGTTTCTCATACAAATAACAAAGGGACATTGCTAGCTGTAAAATGAGACTTTATTATCTGAGGGTCTGTCCCCTGGAAAGAAGGTAGGGGTTACACCCTCATAAGAGGTTTCCATTCAATTGTCATAAATCCTCCTTTATCCCCAAACTGGAAACACCCTATTCAGGCATGTTTTGAGGTCTTAGATGTAGAAGAAATCCCTTTTGCCAATTTAGCGATGTTACAGAACTTTACCACTTACTGAAATATTGCAGCTGGGTTAGAGCCCCTAATCTGCTGAAGCACGAACAGAGAAGCCAATAGAGTATTATTTTTAATGACCTTTTGGTATTACCCCAAGAGCAACGCCGTGTCCTGTGTATTCCCACTTCCTATCGCTTGTTTCCCAATTTGTTTCTCCAATTTTCAGGCACAGGATGAGAAATCATTATCTAGCTTAGATCCAATCCTTGCAGTGATAATAGCCACTGCTCCCTTAAACAATCCAAACGACACTTTTTTTAGGAGTTACCCCTGCAAATTAAGAAATTTTGTGAGAGCTCTGATGTATGACCTTATAATGACATTGAGCTTTTTTTTAGGATAGAAAAATATAATGCTGCTATTATTGCCAGAAAAAGATATTTATCAGTCACTGCTGTTCTCTTGTCTGAAATACATACAAGCACATCCAGAATGTCAACTAAAAGTACTGAGTTACCTTCTCTGGAACATGCCATATTTATGAATGGTGTTAAGTGAAAAACTCACTTTGTTCTCATGTTTAAGTCAATCTACCTAATTTTCTCTTCCTAAATTCATACCCCGAATTTAAGCCCTCACTATGTTGATATACACTTTTTAAACATTTCACAATAGAATTCTCTGCTCAAAATGTCTGTATGTTGGCATTTACAGAGAGCAATTGGAACTTGACAAAATACTCTTAGGAACAGGGGAGAAAATGATCACTAATGTATATACTTTTTTATTAAGATTCAAAATGGAAGAAGAAAATGTGAAAGAGACAATGATCAGTTGGGTGAAAAATTTTGGACATAGTATTCATTTAGACCAATGGGATAAATTATGGGAGAGAAACTCTAAATTAACGATGACAGCTGCTTATAAGGAGAACCTCTATAAAATGTTATACCGATGGCATTTACCACCAGCCAGATTGGCTAATATGTTCCCAAATTGATCGCTGGAGTGCTGGAGATGTGGGCATAAGCAGAGAACATTGTACCCCATATGGTGGACCTGCCCTTAGGTCAGAAATACTGGCGTAAGATAAGAAAGTGGCTGAAAGAGGTAACTGAACAGAGGATAGAGTTGAAGCCAGAACTGTTTCTCCTGGGTATTTTTGATGGGAAAATGGGGGGAAAAATACAATACATAACATTACATATTCTAACTGCAAGTAGAATCATGTTAGCACAGAATTGGAAACAAACAGATACTCCTCCAGACCCAATTATAAAAAGAAGAAAAATATGAATGTGCAGAAATGAATAGACTGTCTATGGAAATGAAGGAGAGGGAAGAAACTGAGTACTATCACATATGGACTAGATGGCATTTCTGGCTTGACAGTAAACATAAAACTTAGGGTATAAAATGTTAAAGTATAATATACATAGAATGTAAAAGGTTTAGGAAATAGATGATATTGACTTGATGCTATTATAACCTAAATAAGGATATAATTTAGGATAGTGAAATGGAGATAGAAAGGGGATCACAACGTGATTTAGAAACAAGCCAAATTAAACTTTTTAAAAATGTGAAACTAAATGAAACCAAGCTTTACCTTCTACTCATCCTTCAAATGTCAGAAAGTTAGGAGTTCAGTTCCAAAACTGAGGGAGAGGGAGAGAGGGAGGGAGAAAGGCTCAAGGTTAACTCAACCTTCCATCCTCCTGAGGATGGTAAAATGAGGACCCTGATTGTTGGGGCAATATGCTGACTCTATAAACTGAGAGGGCACTATAGTAAAACACTATAAAGCAGTATATAAGTCTAAGTGTTATTGCTATAGAGATACCCACACTCATCCTGGAAAGAAATACAATATATCAATATGGCTTCCCCCCTATATAGTGCACATGACCCTAGGTAACTACCACTACGTTAAAACAGACCCCCCCCCCCAAAAAAACCCAACCAAAATAAAAACATGTCATGTCTTCTGGAATCAGAATATACGTGACCCTGAAAAGATCCTTTAAATCATATTGAGATCACCAGTCTAAATGGTCCAATAATTTGATTTGCAGATTAAGTTTATTTATCATCCTTTCCATGGTTTTCTAGTTGAAAGAAACCATGATCATCTATTCATACATTGTGTTAAGCCATTAATCAAATTTTAATAGTGTGAAGAAAGAAGGCTACTGAATAATTTAGTTATCCAGCTTCAGAAACAAGCATGCATCTAGTTTGTAGACTAATCGCTCAGGATCATGAGAATGACTAGGAGGGGAATGGTTTTAGAAGGAATGGTGGGATGGGTACTAGTCCTTGAATATTCTGTTGAGGTAACAATCTCAGTCTGCCTAGTGGAGACACTGAACTTGTGGGAAAGGACTATTTGAAGCTTCCTTGTCTCTAGACAAGCTTCTATCTTAAAAAAAAACCAAAACCTTGCAACTAAAGGCCAACGGTATATTTGCTCTCTCAAAATGCATTATTGTGAAAATGCACAAAGTGAAAACATCAATTGTTTAGGTTTTTGTCTCAGTAACTCCAAATTAGTATTCCTGATAGTGTTCCTGACAAATGAGGTTATTACCAGCACATGCTGTAAACATAAATCAGATTGATATCAATAAAATTGCTTCTCTCTCTCTTTCTTCCTCCCTCTCTCTCTCTCTTTTGTTCTGGTTTTGTTTATGGATTCTCTGTCACTTTCTAAGTAACCCATAAATACTTAGAATGTGTCGAGGAAAGCTGCCACTCAATTTACTCCCTTTCCTTGACTAGTAGTCGTAACCTGGTAATTTCCCAAAATGTTTGCCAAGTCAAAGGCGTCCTACCCATTAACCTACTTTGCTGTGGCACTGCTTTATGACTGTGAATATCTTACACATTTCTTTGCCTCCGGACAAATGGAACTAAGAAAGTACTTTGTTCAAGGAAGTGATGCGTACTGCTGATAGGCTCAGTGGCGTACTGAGAGTTAGATTGCCAGCAGGAGAGATTTCTGATATTGAATGGTGATCAAAAGGAAGAAGGCAGAATACCTTTGCCAAGGGAGAGGCTGTAAGATGGTGTTTGACACATGAAATCTCTCAAGCCAGCAGCATGCAAATGTATGCAGTCTTATGTTCAGGCTTTTGGCGATTGAACCCTTGATTCTCCGAGGAGTCTAACTTCTGAACACGGGGTCTTTAATTGCAAAATGAAATAATTATAACATGTAATTAACAGTAGGAGAAGGTTCTTAATATGTGACACTGCTACCAAATGCAAAACAGCTGTTGATGGGTTCTCTAAAGTGCCACAGCTTCTATTAAATAAGGAAACTTGGAGCATCTGGGACCTATTTGGAGGCAAATATGGAAGAAATTTCCTCTACCCGTAACTTATATTCCATTGAAACTTCCCAGGCTATGAAAGATCTAATGATCAATTGTCATAATTACCAGTTCTCTTATATTCTGTTTTCCCCATAATAAGCCAGTTTGGTGTAGTGGTTAAGACACCACAATAGAAACCAAGAGTCGATGAGTTCTAGTTTTGCTTTAGGTGTGGAACCAAGTAGGTGGCCTTGGGCCAATCACTTTCTCTCAGCCATTAGAAAAAAGCAACAGATATCTTACTTAACCGAATTAATTTTAGAATATATTATAAAGATGTAATGGTATTGGAGATCTATTGAAATTGCAAATGAACGCCAGTAGGTGGTTGTGTCTTTTAATATAAATGATTCTAGATAAAAACATGTTTAAACAATGGTAACCAAATGAGAATTATGGTACAGGGATCGTAAAATGCATAACTTTTCTTTCTTGACTTAAAATGTACAACATGATTTGAATGAAGTATATGTAAGGACTGTGGAAGAAATGCACAGAATATATTTGTAACCAATCCATACACTTTCAACAAGATGTAACAAAAAATTATTTTTTTCTTATTTTTGTTTGTTTAACTAAAACAATAAAAAAAATTCTCAAAAAAAAAAGCAATATCAAACCACATCTGAAATTTTGTGTCCCCCCCCAAAAAAAAACCCCTATAGGAACTTGTCCAGGCAGTTGCCAGGGGTCAATACTGATTTGAAGGCATGAGCACACAAAACCGTAATACATCATTGTCGTAATATAGAATAAACCATGAAATTGATGAACAGACACCAATAATATTTTAAAATATTTCACTTAAGACAGGACTGGAGTTCCCAATCTCCCAGCTTCTAGTCTAATGGACTACTTCAAACTAATTTTAATAAAAAGAATACATTACCCAGCATTATTCTACTTAGCATTATAGGTATTCTACCTAAGGAAGAAGCGTTGTGTCTTGTGCTTTACTAATCAAGGTGTGTTCCTTAATTTCTACTGAGTACTGGTTCAACCATATAAATTCAAGTAAAATGAACAGTTTGCTGTAGATGGCAACACCATTCTTTTCTTGAGGTTTATTAGACTTATATGCCACCCTCCTCCCAAAGGACTCAGGATGGCGTACAACATAAAAAACACATATTGCAAAAGTTAAAAGATTAAATAGAATATCCAAAAAAAAAACCAATAGATATTTACAATGAGATTTAAAAATTAAATTAAAATTAACAATTAAAATTAATAATTTATTTTATTCAGGCCAGGCCTTCATACCTTCTTTGTTTTGTGGGAAAATAAATCCTCTTGGATGGATCCTCCATGCTGTGAGTCTCCCAATTGACTATTTTAAATATTGTTTGCCCCAATAAACATTAGATTTTAAAAAACCTGATTTTCATTTTTTTCCAAACTTGCCTCCCTCCCTTATTAAAAAAAATCTTTTTTGAATGCATTTATGAAGGACCGTATTGTCAGCAGCTATTAATCTAGATGGTTATTTGTTACTTCCAGAATCAAGAGTTTCATGTTGGTTCCAATTGGCTGTAGAGCAACAGCTAAAGTGCCCTAGCTTGGAAAGTTTTCTAAATGCATTTGACTAGCTACCATGTAGAATATAGACAAGATAAGCTGTGATGAAAGAAATGTCCTTCTGGGTTCAGCTCCAAGTGGGGAAAAAGACACTAGAGACATGGAGGCTGCTTGGAAAGATGGTTTATTGGTGGACAGGACCACATGGCTTGAGCCCTGAACAGAAAAGGTGATCACATGCTTCAATGTTGGTGGAGAAGAAGAGAAGGGCCGAGGGAGGGGCTTGCTAGGCTTTTTATAACCTGTTCAGTCCCACCTCTCTGTTTCCTGTTCCTGTGAAAGAAATGTATTCTGATTGGTTGTCAGATTCCCATGGGGCCATGCAGGGGCAACTCTCTGGGCTGTGTTTTGAATCCAGGTTTGTTTGAGTTCTTAGATGCCATGTGGTCAGTTGAATAAAGGGCCAATATTATCATGCTTTTAATTCCATCCCCCTGCAGTTGCAGTGGAGAAGCCTTTATTATGTAAAGTGGACTAGCTTGGCCTTCTTAATGGCCCATTAACAGTGGGGATGGGCAGGAAGCTACAGGCAACTATTCTGTCTTTTAAAATGTGTTTCTTTCTTTTCATATCCAGAGAAATATTCTGCCTTTTCAATATTTCCTAGGATATTTCATTTTTCTGGGAGAGGGCTGGATGATAACTTCCCACAGCTGAATATAGCAATAGCACTTAGACTTATATATAATGGTGGGATTCAAATAATTTAACAATTAAATTATTCTCTGCCCTAATGATTTCTTCCAACAACCAGTTCACCAAACGGCTCAGAAAGTTAACAACCGGATTTCCCGAAGTGGGGTAAACTGGCTGAATCCCACCACTGCTTATATATCACTTCATATTGCTTTCACGGCCTCTCTAAGCAGTTTACAGAATCAGCCTATTGACCCCAACAATCTGGGTCCTCATTTTTCCCACCTCGGAAGGATGGAAGACTGAGTCAACCTTGATCCTGGTGATATTTGAACTGCTGAATTGCAGCTAGCAGTCAGCTGAAGTAGCCTGCAGCGCTGTGTCACCTCGGCTATAGACAAGATAAGCTGATTCAGCAGGGTGCTTCTTCTTTAGTCTCTTCTTAATGTGTGGTTTCTTTTGATGCTGATTTTAAGTTTCATTTCACGAAGGCAGATGTTTCTTCTCTGTTCATTGGTGCTCTTCTCTTCATTCTCCTTCAGATGCCAATGAAAAGAAGGAACTTCCTCCTGAGACCATCTACCCAGCAATTCATTGAAGTAGAGGAAGCCAAGGAGATGGCAGGACACTTGCAACAATCAAATTCAACATCGGCCACCAAATATTGACGTTAAGTGCAAGATCTCCATGCTTTGACTTGTAAGACTTAATACTTAATAATAACAGAGTTGGAAGGGACCTTGGAGGTCATCTAATCCAATCCCCTGCTCATGCAGGAGACCTATACTAGGGATTCAAACCGCCGAACTGCCGACCTTTCTGATTGACGGACCTATACTAGGGATTCAAACCACTGAACTGCCGACCTTTCTGGTTGACAAGCTCAGTGTCTTAGCCACTGAGCCACCTAGCCAGGCTACTTTTGACTTTTGAAGAGATGTTTGTTTCTTGGAAGAATAGTGAGGCCAGGGTTTTGGGGGTTTTTTTGTAGAAGAACAGTTATGAATTTTAGAACCGAAAAGAGTTACTAAAGCTTCTGTTGGACCCAGGAAATATTAACTGGTCTGCTGCTGAAGCAGCAACGGGCCACAAAAATACAGGGGGGAAAAAACCCTACAATGAACACATTATGTGTGCAGTTGACATTACTCTTTTTTTAAGGACACCAAATAAATCAATAGCCTGTAGGCTCTTGTACCATGTAAAAATAAATGACATTTCAGCAGAAATTGCAGCTTTGCAGCCAAATCATTTCATGCTTTAGAACTTTTTGCTGTCTCAGAGACCAGAAAGGTCTGAACTTGAGCACTTGAATTTGAAATGTCTTGAAATACAAGTAAATGAGTAAGTGTAGATCACAGCCTACCTCAGCATTCCGTTTGGCAAAAGCCTTAATAGAGTGTTTTGCTCATAGGCCTGAAACAGTGTTATGTTATGAAGCTTGAAATGCATTGAAGCGTGTTTTCATTCTTAGTTTGGTCTCTGAAAACATCGGTAAACTTTTACATCGCTCAGGGCTAAGATATCCTCTTCTGTGTCGAAGTATGACAAAGGAGGTTGACCAGCCTTGTCCTGGTCCAGATTCCATTTCCTCTCTACTTTGGATTTCTTTTCTCCTCCTCCTAAGAAATATTTTGTTTTACTCTGATTGCTTTTTCCTCTCTGCCTTTCAGAAAGTCTCTCTCATATTTCTGGCTAATTTACTAAATTATCCTGGAATTAATTGGCTACCATGCAAGCCTGTGATTGGAAGTAGCTTTTTTTTTATAAAAAAGAAGGCACTTAAAAATACATTGTGTGTTCCAGAGGTGGGTTCCTACCAGTTCGCACCTATTTGGTAGAACCGGTTCGTCAAATCTACCAAACCGGTTAGAAGAGGTTCCACCAGTGGACCCGGAAAGCAGGCCACATGCCATAGTTTCACCATCATGGATATAGAGTTTCCTGCTTGAGGAGATGGTTGGACTAGAAGACCTCCAAGGTCCCTTCCAACTCTGTTGCTCTGTATCATCTCCATGATACACTTAATCATAGGCTGAGACTGCTATTTATATGAATCAATCCCATAACAGTGGCTTTTGGACACTGCTGGTGTTGCACAAATACAGTAAGCAATTGGGCAAATTTTTGAAACCCACCACTGGCAAGGATCTTGTAACTTGACAGCTTTAAGACTTGCATGCTTCAATGCCAGAGTTTCTGAATAGCTACTTGGTCCAACCTAAGTACTAATTCATAATTTCATATCCGGTCACATGGGCGGCAAGCCACTCCTATCCGGTCACATGGGTGGCAAGCCACTCCCACAAAGGAGGCCACACCCACAGAGTAGGTTCCAACAATTTTTGAAACCCACCACTGGTGTGTTCCCTTGCTTACTCTGAGCCACCTTTTCACTTCTGGTCCAAATGCTGCATAGCAATAGCACTTAGACTTATATACTGCTTCACAGCGCTTTGCAGCCCTCTCTAAGCGGTTTACAGAGTCAGCCTATTGCCCCCATTTTAGTCACCTCGGAAGGATGGAAGGCTGAGTCAAGCTTGAGCCTGGTGAGATTCAAACTGCTTAATTGCAGGCAGCCAGCAATCAGGAGAAGTAGCCTGCAATACTGCATTCTAACCACTGTGCATGTCCATATAACCTCTCAGTGGTTGAGTTGTTGGTCAAAATGTTGCTTAACAGAGGTTTGAGACTAGCTATCAGATTGTGTCTAAAAGGTGATACAGGTACTCCTGGACTTAAGACCACAATTGAGCCCCAAATTTCTGTTCCGAAGAGAGGCATTTGTTAAGTGAATTTTTTGCCTCATTTCACAACCTGCCTTGTCACAATTGTTAAATGAATCACAGGAGTTGTTAAGTTAGCAACATGGTTGTTAAGCAAATCTGGCTTCCCCATTGATTTTGCTTATCAGAAGGTCGCAAAAGGGGAACGTGTGACCCTGGGACACTGCAAATGTCCTAAATATGAGTCAGTTGTCACGCATTTGTGACCGTGGAGATGCTGCAAGGGTCATAAGTGTGAAAAAAAGATCATAAATCTCTTTTTCAGTGCTGTTGTGACTTCGAACAGTCACTAAATGAACTGTTGTAAGTTGAGGACTACCTGTACTAGTTTGACACCAAGGTCATCATCTGGCATTCTGTATCTCATTCTCTCTGCCTATGTTTCCCAACCTGTAAAGATTTCAGGAGTGTAGACTTAGAATTTCCTAGACCGCATGACCATGACTATGGGGGTCTGTGTGAGGTGTCAGATGAAGTATCTTGATGATGTTATGACATTCTAATGACCTTATTGCTGATTTTAATCCCACCCAGTCCCTCATCTCATCTCCCCTGGCTGCCCCTGGAGGCCATTGTTAAGAATTTTGAGAGCTGAAGCCTCTGAGCTATTTACTTATATATTTTCAGACTTGCAAGATTCTTTTGCAAGATTTCATTACTGGAACCTGTAGGAAGTTAGCACCCACCCCTCTCCCAGAAAAATGAAATATTTTAGAAAATATTAAAAGGGCAGAAAATCTCCCCTAAAAAGAGAAGTAGAACCTCCGAGAGGCAGAAACCATCTTTGTCAATGGGCCATTAAGGCCTGAGCCAGAGAAACATGTTTTTAGGTAGGAAACAGACTCACTCTTAATAGCTCCCCCTCACCTTTGTCAATGGACCATTAAGGCCTGAGCCAGCCTATTCTACATAACCAAGATCTACCCCATCTCATTGCCCTTCAAAGTACCATCCACCAAGTTTCAATCAAACTTAGCACACAGCCTTCAAAGTTAGGTAAGACCCCTGCCCTTTGGGAGTCTGATAGCCAATGGGATACATCTCTTACACAGGAACAGGAAACAGAGAGGTGGGGCCCAACAGAGGTTATAAAACTCAGGCTCTCTCAGCATCTTGGCCCTTTTCTGCTCAGGAACCCAAGCCATGTGATCCTGTTCAGGAACTCAAGCCATGTGATCCTGTCCACCATTAAACCATCTTTCCAAGCAGCCTCCATGTTTCCAGTGTCTTTCCCCCCACTTGGAACTGAACCCAGATGGACATTTCTTCCAACAATCCTGATAATAAAGTTAGCATTAGTACCCATCATTGGTCCTTTTTTCCCTCTGACATCAAGGATTCTCAAGGGGTCTGAAGGGCTGACATCAAAAATGCTAGTCTGAAAGTACCTCTCACTTTTACTCTCCCCAAATCTAGGGGGGTGGGATCCTTACTGAAATGCTTTTCTCCACCATCAACCTTTCTTATGGCTGTGTAAGTTACAACTCTTCCTCCTGTCTCCCAAGGTCATTCCCACATACCATTTTACACCATCACAATGTTATGTGAGACTAGCATGAAATGATTTTTGAAGCACCAGATCGTGAATCATGCAGCTCTGATTCATGATGATTACCACTCATGTTGATGGCACTGCATTGATTGCTAGTTGGTTGCCAGGCACAAATTAAGGAAGGATTCTAATTTAAAACCCTAAATTAAGTGAGATGCCACACTAAAAGAGATCTCAAATGGGAACTCTGGTTTGTCAGAGCATGTGTGGGTCTCTGTGAAGCAAATTTCAAATCAAAGCAATGACCCTCGTTTAAACAACAGAATGCACCTTTCTGGAGACCTAAGAATCTTTGCTTTACCTTGTAATAAAGCAATTTTGCTCTGAGATACTTTTCAGCAAGGAGATCTCAACATCCACAATCCTAAATACTCACCTTCTTGTGAACTTTTGTGGACTTTAAGATTTTTAGAGAAAGCCATTGGGAAGATGTCTTTTGTGAGAGGCCCATTGACTGGACATATGAACGAAGACCATCTGCTGTGTCTTTCTCAGGCCACGAAATTCATTCTCCAAGGAATTGTTTTTGGCCAGTACACTCCCCACTTTAGACGAACAATTACGGTACGTTTTTAAATGTTAATGATTTAAACGCACCTTTAAATTTGAATGAATTATGCTTTCAATGGGATTATTTTTAATCTTTGTTTTTAGATTGCCGCCATACGTGTGTGTTTATACCTATATTTATACCTCTATAAATCCACCTTGTATGCTGTACAAGTGGAATCAAATCGTACAAATAAATCACACTTATAGTTTTACAGTATATCAGGAGAATGATTTTTTCCTCTTACATGAAGGCAGACATCCTATCTACTATTGCATTGCTATAAATTTTTCTACATCAAAGGCTGGTTTTAAAATTGGGGACTGTTGCATTATGGGCTGCAGGAAGTTTTTTTTAAAAAAAAATAACTTTGCCCTTAAGTTGACCTCAGCTTCTTGTGACATCATAGCGACATCTGCAGATTTTGGTTATCCACTGTCTTCTTAATTTATTCCACAATTGTGAAATGTTCTGATAGCCATCCATCCAAATCCTAATCCTATCTCACCATTTTACCTTTTTGAGATCAGCCAAAGTTGTTGTTTGTTTATTTGTTTGTTTGTTTGTTGATTTCATCAAGCATGAATTAGATAACAGATATAAGTATAGACATGATGATGAATACATGAAATGAATACGAATACAAGGGAATATTAGGACAGGGACGATAAGCCATGCTGGTGCGCTTATGCACGTCCCCTTTCAGACCTCTTAGGAATGGGGTGAGGTCAACAGTAGACAGTCTAAGGTTAAAGTTATGGGAATTTGGGGAAGAAACCACAGTATCAGGTAGTGCATTCCAGACATGGACAATTGCAGTCATATTTTTTGCAATTAAGTTTGGTTTACCATAAGTTTGCATCTATTGCGAGCTCGTGTGTTGCTGTGATTGAAGCTGAAGTACTCATTGACAGGTAGGACATTGTAGCAGACATTGTAGCTTAGGTCGGATTGAAGGTGGCGAAGTTCAAAATTGTCCAAGCCCAAAATTTCAAGTCTGGTGGCATAAAGTATTCTGTTGTGAGCAGAGGAGTGGAGGATTCTTTTCATGAAATATCTCTGAACTCGTTCGATTGTATTAATGTCTGATATGCAGTGCAGGTTCCAGACAGATGAGCTGTATTCAAGAATTGGTCTGGCAAAGGTTTTGTAAGCCCCAGTTTGCAGTACAATGTTACCGAGAAGAAGCTTCACAAGATTAGGTTAACAACTCTTAATGCCTTTTTGGCAATGCTGTTACAGTGAGCTCTGGCACTTAGATCATTTGAGATGAGTACTCCGAGGTCAACCAGGTCCTGCCACCTTCCTGTGATACCATAGTTAACAATAATCAGAATGACAAATATTTGGTGCCTCACAGTGTGCAAACACAAATCCTGTTCATTAGGTATAGACAAATCTTTCTGAGTTTTGCATATTTTCCCAAGTATACATTCTCAGTAGCCACATTCCTGCCGGTATTGTCTTTCAATTATCTGGCATGGCTTGCAAAAGGATTCCTCCTCAGGGGAGGCAAAGAAGTCAGATTTGTTTTAGATGGAGAGGAAAAATTGTTCTTCTATCACTTTTTCTTTCTCCTTTCGAGTAAGTAAAGTATTAGTTCAATAGTGTCAATCCAAGTCGTATTAAACCCCATCTGAATTTCCCAAATGCAGTGAATTAGTAAGAAAGTGAGCAAATGTGTAGGATGACATTTAGTTTGACAGTGCAGATTTCACTTCAGTTATTTGGAACACTTCACACTTGTCAATGCATTGCACATACACTTTTGAAAAAAATAATAATGAAGGCAAGTGTTATTATGATTTCTCATTTCAGAGGCTCCTCTGTTAAACCTTGGCGACATCTGAGGGAGAGAGAATGCCATTTTTAGTCCCTTCGTAAAGTAGGAGGGTTACCTAAATGCAGATTAGCAAGGTTAGCTTGAACAGCATCTTTTGAAAGTGTTCTGTTAACTCTCTGAGTGGTGATGTTACCCCTTGGCTCAGGGCCCTTGGTCCTTTTTTGCACTATGATTCTCACAAGTCACGGTCACTGAGACTATGCCGATTAGAACTTATGGGGTTTCAAAACATCCCAAAGGCATCAAGTTCTCCTATGCATTGTCTATGCGTTGTTCTTAGAACTTCTAAAGTTATGGCTGTTTCGCTAATTAAGTGTAGCAGAAATATTGGGAACATAACACCTATTTTTAAAGTTGCACATGTTATAAGAAAAACTCTGGTGAAAAGAAAAAGCCATGGTTAAGGAACCAACGTGATCTTCAAAACATTCTGGGCATGAATAGACGATATGGTGAACCATGCCATGGTTTAAATATAGGTGTCAACAATAGGTCTTGGGGTGTTCTGAACTATACAGGGAATGAAATGGGATTGTTTTGTTCCAGATGCAGATCAAAGTGATGGGGACAGTGGGAGATGTTGATGGGTTGAGTTGAGTTGAGTTTATTATATTTCTATGCCGCCCTATTCCCTGGAGGGGACTCAGGGCGGCTCACAACCAAATCAAGGGGGGGGGATACAAATAAGAAAAATAACACGAATAAAACAATACCACAATTTAAAACACTCAACAACCATACCATTCGAGAGGGGACAAAAACTCATTCGCCCCAGGCCTGTCGGAACAGTCAAGTTTTAAGGGCTTTGCAGAAGGCCTGGAGGGTGGTGAGGGTCCGAATCTCCACAGGGAGCTCGTTCCAAAGGGCCGGAGCAGCCACAGAGAAGGCCCTCCTCCGGGTGGTCGCCAGTTGGCATTGGCCAGTAGATGGAATTTGGAGGAGGCCTAATCTGTGGGATCTAATCGGTCTATTGGAAGTAATTGGCAGTAGGCGGTCTCTCAAGTACCCAGGTCCAATACCATGAAGGGCTTTATAAGTGACGACTAGCGCCTTGAAGCGTATCCGAAGACTAATAGGCAGCCAGTGCAGCTCGCGGAGATGGGTACATTGGTAAAGCAGAAGAATGGCAGGAAGAGAAGGGAAGGCATTGGGAAGAATGGTGGCTAAATGCCCTTGTAGTAAATGTTACCTTTTACATAACAGGTAAATGTTCATTGTACAGTACGAGAGAGTAGTTTATAGTATCCATAGTAATATAACATACTTCCCTTTTGATCTCTTGTTGTGATTGAAGCATTATGATGATCCCTTTCCAAAAATTTAAATTTGGCTAGAGATTATGTGATAGCAGTGTTCCAATATCTAAGAGGCTGCCACAAAGAAGACAGGGTTAAGCTATCCTCCAAAGCACCTGAAGGCAGGACAAGAAGCAATGGATGGAAACTAATCCAGGAAAGGAGTAACCTAGAACTAAGGAGATGTTTCCTGACAGTACAATTAACTAGCGGACTGGCTTGCCTTCAGAAGTTGTGGGTGCTTCATTGCAGGTTTTTAAGAAGAGATTGGAAAGCCATTTGTCTGAAATGGTATAGAGCAGTAATGACGAATCTTTTTTGGCTCAAGTGCCAAAAGTGGGGGGAGCGCAGGGAGGTGCACATGCACGTGCAACCAGCGGTTCCCCCCCCCCACTTTTGGAGTACTTTTTTTACCCTCCCCAGGCTCCAGAGGCTTTTTAGGAGCCTGGGGAGGGCGAAAACAGCCCCCCTCCTGAGCTTCCCTGAAGCTTCTGGAGTGTGAAAAACCATCCCTACAGCCAAACCGGAAGTTCAGGAATGGACCTCCGGTTTGCTCCTGGGGCTGTTTTTCGCCCTCCAGAGCCTTCAGGAGGCTTCCTTGAAAGCTCCGGAAGGTGAAAAACAGCCCTACAGCCAAACCGGAAGTCACTTCCTATTTGACCATAGGGTCGTTTTTTGCCCTCCAGAGCTTTCAGGAGCCTTCAGAAGCCTTCTCTGAAGGCTCCAGAGGGTGAAAAATGGCCTCAAAAGAAGGTCAAAGTCAGCTGGCCAGCACGCACATGTACGCTGGAGCTGACAGGGCAATACCTCACGTACCCTTACAAATGGCTCTGTGTGCCACCTGTGGCACACATGCCCTAGGTTCACCATCATGGGTATAGAGTTTCCTGCTTGAGTAGGTGGTTGGACTAGAAGACCTCCAAGGTGCCTTCCATCTCCATGATGCACTTAATCATAGGCTGAGGCTGATATTTATATGAATCCATCCCATAACAGTGGCTTTAGGAAACTACTGGTGTTGCAAAAATACAGAAAAGCAATTGGGCAAATCCTATGGTCCAAAGTATTGGTTTTAAAGAAGCACATGCCATAGAAACCAGTATATGGGGGGGAAACTTCATAACTGTATAAGCCACTGAGACCACATAGGAGTTTCCATTGTTTAACTCTGTTTTATAGATCTAGATATTACTTCCGGTTTTAATGCCTCGAAACCAAAATCTACAAAAAGCATAAAAGTACAAAAAGTAGATTTAGGGACTTATGGGCTGCAAGGAAAGGCTAAATATTTTAAAATTCTAAAAGCCATTGTTTTCTTTCCCTGAGAGGCTGGGGTTAGATGTAGGATTCAAGCTGGAAGAAGTTTGGCAATCCAAGAGGACAAGAGATTCTGAAACCAATAAAGCAGAGGTGGGTTCCAGCTGCTGCTGCTGCCGGGCCAAAAGAGCCAGTTTGGGGGCGTGGCAGGCCAAGTTACTACCTACTCAGCTAAATTGGTCCAAACCGGTAGGAACCCATCTCTGCAACAAAGCCTATCAATGCCATTCCTTGACTTGAATTTGGCAGTTGGTCTTTCTGTCCCAAAGCCCAGCATAACCAATATGAAAAAATTGACAAGCAACAGGCCAAAGCTTTGGCCTGTTGTTGGTCAACTTTTTCATATTGGTTATGCTGGTTTTGGTGCTTGTGAGTTCTGCTTATTTAGTTATATCTTAGCTAAAAATTTTGTCCCCCCCCCCCCTCTCTCTGTGTAGTTGCTGATTAAAGGTTACTTTCCTTTCTATGTAAATCTGGGCCCCTTAAACTTTGTTCAGCTGTCTTATCTCAAGTATTTATTTTGCTGCTTTTATTTTTAAAAATATCATGTTTCTGTGACATACCAGCATTGGTGTTGGTGCTACAATAATGCCACCATCCAAAAGCAGCTGAACCTGATATACTGATTAAAAAGGAAAACTAGTTATATGAAGTTTAGTTTTGGTAAGGAAGCATTTCATGCAGATACCAGTTGAAGGGAGGGCATCTTCCCATTCAAGAACAGCCAATGACAAGTACTTGCTGTGAGTGGAACTGTTTTCACCGGAAGAAAAGCTGCACTCAGAACACAAGAGAACTCCATCCCATTGTCGCAATTCTAGGGAACTGCTACAGTTGTTGCACAAATATATCACAATAAGCAAATTGAGAAAATGCAATGATTCAAAAGATTGCAAGTGGGGTAGGGGAGGAGAGCAAAATTGAAGTATTTTATAAGGTGTTGTAGCAAGGGTGGGTTCCTGCCAGTTCTAACTTCTTCTATAGAAGAGGTTCCACAAATCTACCGTGCCATTTAGAACCGGTTCCAGCTCCCTCCCCCCACCTGTCTGCACCACACTTGCTCTGCCCACCGCTCACTGATTGGCTGGCTCACCAATCGCCCTGCCCACCTCTAAAACTCCTATCTAAACCTTAAAGTCTTAAAGCTGCCAAGTTTGAACACCCCTGGGGTTTTTTCCCTAAAAGTTTAGGGGTGCAAGGGTCTTATAACTTGACAGCTTTAAGACTTGCGTGCTTCAAATGCCATAGTTTCTGAGCCAACATTTTGATTAAGTGAGTTTCACCACATTTTACAAGTTGGTCATGCCCACCCAGTCACATGACTGCCAAGCCACTCCCACCCAGTGACATGGCTGGCAAGCCACTCCCACAAAGCAGGCCGCACCTACATAAGAAGTTCTAACAATTTTTGAAACTCACCACTGTATTGTAGTAAAAGTTACTTTTCATTTTACAGCACAGAACCTGCGGAAATCTGAAGGAGATAATTCCCCCACCCCAAATCAAAACAGAAATAATCCCGACTCAATTTTTACTGTAGTTCACTCAGCCACTTTTCTTAAGGAGCACTGCATTGCAAGGGGAAATGCAATCCCATCAAGCCAGTTCCATGTTTGAGAAGACCGAGGCACATTGTCCTCTGATAGGCTATCTTCTCTAACATTGGCGCAGTGAAACCACTCCAGCCCTATTTTCCATAACACTTGATAATACATTTACACACAGTTATTAACATTGTAGGAAATGAAACAGTGCATCTTAGATAGGGTTACCAGATATCTGAACAGGAAAGGAGGACACAGAACATTGAAAAGTAGAGCAAATGAAGGGGAAAGCTGGACGTATTCATTTTTTTTTAACCTTTCTTAGCATCTTTGACAAAAATTACAGTAAAAATAGCAAAAAAAGAGTGCTTAGGCCTACATGTACATGAATGTATTTTTTGTCCTGTATTGGAAACACTGGGTTTTCAATGGCAGGGATGTGCTAGAGCAGCAAACAATAGATTAATGTCAATTTCAAGCAGCACCACAAGTCAGCTGGAAAAATACTAATCAACTAATTAAGGTCACAGAGCTCTTTATTAAGTTGTTGTTAGTACTTATTAAGGAAACTCTTGTTGGAAAGCAACCATACCGATCAGCAAAGGGGTCAAATGGAGAATTGGCTTGGAGTGGTTAAAAAAAAGCACATGAGGGCAAGATCTGCCCCCCCCCAAATGCCATTGGACTTTAGCTAGTGTTTCCCAGGGGCGAACTACCGAAAGAGAACATTCCTGTAAAATAGGCATTAAGCAATAAAGTAGCTAATTTCTACTCCATACATGTGGGTCTCATTTTTCATGCTTGCTCCATGGAGAAAACTGCTCAAGAATAAATACTTAAGATAATATTCCATTTTAGTGCTATTCCTCCTGAAGGAGGACAGGATGATATCTTTGCTACTGTGTTTTCCTGAAAATAAGACAGGGTCTTATTTTCTTTTGACCCCCGAAATAAGCGCTTGGCCTTATTTTCGGAGAGGACTTATTATTTTTGAGGTGCAAGAGGCAGCGAGCGTGGTCACTTCATGTCTGATGCTGTGATATTTTCAGGGAGGACTTATTGTAGCGCATGCGATAAAAAGTCCAATTGGGCTTATTATCTAGGGAGGTCTTTTGGGGGGGATGAAAATGGGCAGATATCGAATAAGGAGATCCAGGCAGCTATGGAACATGGTTGCCGTGATCCTGCCAATATATGAGACATGGAGACTTGCTCAAATATACTAAGTGTTGATAGACAGGGGAAGCCAACAGGGCAAAGAGCAAGCAGTTCTGCAGCTAAGCTTCTTAAATCTATTTATTTTTATGTTATCCCTGTTATTATTATTTTATCTTTTAAAAACTTTTTTACTTTATACCTTTCTTATATTTTGCTGCCTAACAAATACCAAAAAAAAAAAAAGAGGACTTTCTCGAGAATTTTCACTGAAAGAGTAAAAAAAGATCATGGGGGAAAAAGTGTCAGAAGGTGAAGAGGTGTCCTCTAAATCATCAAACCAACAAAGAACAGAAACTTTTCTGAGAGCTGATAAAGCAAAAGTTATGTAATCACAAAGTAAATTCTGGGCAATTGGATGTGTTGGGATGGGACCTGCAAACAGAAACTGAGTGTCGGTAACTGATAGAACGTTCCTCTTTCTGAAAGAGAAATTGGATTTCCAAGATTCTTTTAACTCTCTAGGGCCAGCTACATCATCAGTTGTATTTGCTGACATGTGCTCAGTTTCTGTATTTCCGTTGGAAAAAGAGCAAAAAAGAAAAGAAAAACATAGATTATATCTAGGCAATGCTTATTATCAGCCCAGGTTCTGATATCGACTTTCAATTACTTATCAGCAATTAAAGAAAGAATAGAACCCTTGAAACAATCCTTTATAACTTATTAAAACTAAATTCAAGTCTGTAACAACATAAAGGAACAAGAATGAATGAAAGAGGCCAATAAAAATATTGAAAATGACCTCTAAAATAAATACAAAGGATATCCAAACCTGGGGGGGAGGGGCCTTCAAAAATTTCAGCAACAGGTTCTCTGCCTGGTTGCTGGGTGGGCGTGGCCATGGTGGGCATGGCCTAGTCAGCCTCCTGCACTACAGCAAGGGGTCTATTTTCACCTTCCCCAGACTCTGGATGCTTTCCTTGAGCCTCTGGGAGAGTGAAAACTGCCTCCCTGGCAGAGGTGGGTTCCTACCAATTCGCACCTATTCGGTAGAACTGGTTCGTCAAATCTACCGAACTGGTTAGAAGAGGTTCCACCAGTGGACCCGGAAAGCAGGCCACACCTACAGAAGAGATTCCAATTTTTTTTGAAACCCACCACTGGTCCTTGGATATGATTATTCTACACTATCAAGCTCATATTTATAAAACTCAGTGCCTCTGTGAAAGGTAAGGATGACTACTGCGTTTGTGGTGCAATTAGAACATTTCAAGTTGTTTTAACGCAAACCAAAGATGCCTTTTAAAAAACAAGTTTACATCATATTCTTATGCATGCCAGTGCTGTGTGTGAGGTAATTTAAGGTGGTTCTGACAAGTGTCGTCGGCATCTTCATATTTGGTCACATGGGCGGCAAGCCACTCCCACAAAGGAGGCCACACCCACAGTGGTTCGGACAATTTTTGAAACCCACCACTGCTCCCCGGGCTCCAGAGGCCTTCTGGGAGGCCATTTTTACCCCTCCCTGAGCCTCTGTGTGGGCTCTGTGCTTACCTCACATCCAAAATGGGCTGCATGGAGACTCCTAGGAGGGGAGAGCAGGAGTGGGAAGGGCAGAGTGGTGTGGACAGGGGCAGCCTGGGGTAGCATTTGGAGGTTCTCTGAATTGGCCATAACGTTAGCTATGGGTTCTCCCAAGCACGGGCAAACCCATAGCAGCCCATCCCTGATCCACACCCAGAGACAATCTGCTAGACCAAAATCCAACCAGTACCTTGGAACTAGGAAGGCTTAAGTTAAGGACAATCATATGTTTCAAAATAATCTCCCTACACATCACCCAAAACAGGTTTAATGGAAACCAATGGGATTCAGAGAAAGCTGCTCTTTTGTCTTTTGAATCAACTTTTCCACTGTCATGATCAACTTATTAGGAGTAGAGGATGTAAAGCAAAATTGATAGTGAGAAATATTCTACATTAACTTTCATATCCAAACTACTTTTTGCATCCCGGAGTCTATCAAATATTTACTTCTTCTTGCATCATGCGGTATATCAAATATTTCCCAAATATTCAGGTTCTAAGGCAGGGGTGTCAAACTCAAAGACCAGGGGCTGGATCCAGCCTGCAGGGTGCTTAGATCTGGCCTGTGGAGTTGCCCTGGAAACAGCGAAGGACTGGCCTGCGGTGTCATGCCAGCAAAAAATGGAGCTCAGGAGGGCTGCACATGCCACCCACCAGCTACATTTTTGCTGGCAGAGGGTTGCAGGAGGTTGTCTCAGCTGAAAACAGAATTTGGGAGCCCATTTTCACTGGTAGCACACTCAGGCCACCACAGGTACCCTGACACGAGTGATGTCAAGTTGGCCATGCCCACCCCAGCCCATTTTTGGTATCCATTTGTCCATAAATACATGAAACAATGGAGGTATTATACATCCTTGTTTGACTCTCAACTTTATTCTAAAGTTCTAAACCATTTATTTTTACATTATTTTCATTATTTACCACATTTATTACACTGCATCTAGTTATAGCAATAGCAATAGCAGTTAGACTTATATACCGCTTCATAGGGCTTTCAGCCCTCTCTAAGCGGTTTACAGAGTCAGCATATTGCCCCCAACAACAATCCGGGTCCTCATTTTACCCACCTCGGAAGGATGGAAGGCTGAGTCAACCCTGAGCCGGTGAGATTTGAACAGCCGAACTGCAGAACTGCAGTCAGCTGAAGTAGCCTGCAGTGCTGCATTTAACCACTGCGCCACCTCGCCTCTTATCAACTCAACCCCATATTTATGCCAAATGTTCAAGACAATTCAGGTTGATATATATTTTCTCTAAATCAAGAAATATACAGTAACCTTTTTTTCATATTAACATACTTTAGAACAACTGCCAGAGACAAAAATCTGATTTGCACATCGCCTGTCTGGCCCAAAGCAGGACAACTTCTGTAAAATTTTATTCCTTGTCACCTGTTATACCCTTTTAGTTAGAATTCTGCCAAACACATTTCCAGACACACTTAAAAGACTAATAAAAAGTTTTTGTGTTCATGGTTGTTATTTACTTTGTATAAAGTGACAATAATTACAATATATTCTTCTGATCATGAGACACAGGTTCCGTCTTCATAAACAAGTCAAACAACCACTCCATAAGCAAACCATATACCCATTTCAATATTTTGTAATTATACTGACTAGAACCTTACCACTGGTTCTATAAGTTACTATTTTCATTTGTATCCTCAACAGTCTAAAATGACACCAGTTTATATTTTCTGGCACTTAATGAGCCTTAAACCCATACTTCAATTGCATGTACTCTATGTATTTATCAAATCTACCTCAGAAGATTAGACCAATTTAATTGAGATTTATACCCTTCAAAAAGAGGAAGATCTTTCATTCCAGTCTTTCCCTTTACGCTTAATTTCACAAGCACACAGCATACCTATTTTATGTACCGTATTTTTCAGAGTATAAGATGCTCCGAAGTATAAGACACACCTAGCTTTTGGGGATAAAAACAAGGGAAAACAAATCTGCCTCTGCCTCCCAGAAATTTGCTTCCTTGCAGCAAACAGCAAACAGTACAGACGATATACGCTGTTTGTGCTGTTACATTTCAGACTATATTTGTACAGATGTTGTTAAAATTGATGTGGCTTTCTGGAAGTAGCCGTTATTCTCTGCTATATCAAAGAAGATACAATAGTAATGGGTCTCTTCAGATCAAGCATTTATTTTAAAAGCTTCTTCATTTTGTTAAGTTGTCTAGAACAATAATAAAGCAATCTTTAAACAAAAAGTCTAATAATTTGAACATGCTATAGGCCTTTATAGTTATTGGCTTACCTCCTTGCAGCAAACAGCAAACAGCCTGTTTCAGTTTAGCCTGATTAGAAGAAGAAGAAAAATCTGACTCTGCCTCCCAGCAATTTGCCTCTTTGCAGCAAACAGCATGTTTCACTTTCATATTCAGTTTCAGCATGGGCCTCCCAATGATCAGCTGTTTCAGATTGCAGGGATTGCCATAGCCTATTGCTGCCTCCACAAGCCCCATTTTCCCGTTTGCTGCAAGGAGGTAAATTGCTGGGAGGCAGAGGCCAAAGGGTGGAGCTGGTGGGTGAGCAGGGCTACATTCAATGTATAAGACACACCCAAATTTTCACCCTCTTTTAGGGGGGGAAGGTGCAGCTTATACTCTGAAAAATGCGGTATGTACACACATACTTCAGACAGCCATCTTCCTGAGCCTGGAGTGCTTAATGTGTCAAGTGCCTGGTTCCTGGCTGTGCAGGTAGTCCCCAACTTATAACAGTTCATTTAGTGACTGTTCAAAGTTAAAACAGCACTGAAAAAGTGACTTATGACTGTTTTTTCACAGGTACAACCTTTCCAGCATCTCCATGATCACGTGATCAAAATTCAGAGGCTTGGGAACCGGTTCATCTTTATGACAGTTGCAGGGTCCCAAGGTTGTATGATCACCTTTTGTGATCTTCTGACAAGCAGTCAATGGCGAAACCAGATTCACTTCACAACATTGCTACTAATTTAACAACTGCAGTGATTTACTTAACAAATGTGGCATGAAAAGTCGTAAAATGGGGCAAAAGTCACTTAACAAATATCTCACTTAGCAACATAAATTCTGGGCTCAATTATGGTTGTAAGTCAAGGACTATCTGTATTGCTATCTGGTCAAGTATCTCGGCTGCTATGTATACTTATTTTGGATGTTTTCATTGCTTAAAATACTTTGTATCTTAATTATAATATATATATATATATATATATATATATATATATATATATATATATATATATATATATATATATATATATATATATATATATTAAAATACTTTGTATCTTAATTATAATATATATATATATATATATATATATTATATATTGAATTGTAAACTGCCCAGGATCATTGTTTGAGATGGGCAGCTATAGAAATTGAATAAATGAATAAATAATTCCTAATTTAGTGCATGTATGAAAGAAAACAATAAAAGGGAGTGAAGAATGTTTACCTACTGTTCAAAATACAACAATGCACATTAATTTTATACAAGAACATCAACTTTTATTTCATATGCATGTAAGAAATGTATATTAACTATATCCCCACATCCTCAATTAATAATACGGAACATATTTTCCGAATATATGAATACAAGTAATAATAACACCATTTTTTTGCCACCAAGGTTTTTTCTAAATGCCAGGTAACCTCATGTGATTACTGTATATTTCTGTTTGGATTTGAAATAACATATTTATTCTATTCCATTAGCGTTTCTTTTTTAATAATCCTCGCTTTGGGGAGACTATGCCTGCCAATTTAACTTTATCAGACTGTCAACAGAATTTACATGCTTAGGAAAATGTGATGCAAAGTTGCCAGAGTGGTTGCTGCCTGTCAAACATGGTTGACATGGAGAAATAAAATCCAGAAAAGCTCGTATCAACAATGGCAAGTGGAACTGGGGAGCCAGGACTCCTCCCTCTGTCAGAAATGTGAGAGGGGTGGGTGGCGATAACCAGACCGCAAGCCAAGCTATATTCAGATATGAGCAAGAATTCCATTTGGGTTGGGTTTTAAGAACCACATCCAACACTCATTACTTGTGGCAGATTTAAATTGTATTTAATTGGAGGGGAAGCAAGACTGATAGAGATTGTCCATCTCTAATTACATCCTTACCTTATATTTGAATAGTCACTTGAATGACTTAAAAGAACCACTTTTCTGATGAATAGTTTTAAACTTCATGTGGACATCAGATGTCATTTTAAACCTGGATTCAATAAGCACCTTAGAGAAAGAATGACAGCTAGTAACTAACTCTCCAACTTTCTGCTGATGTTCCTTAAGTTTTCTCTGATTGCACTAGCAATGCAATGACTAAAAATGAATAATATTTTTTCCCCTGGAAGAAAATATACAAGACTTATCATTAAAATCCTACAATTAGTGTCCCAGTTTATAGAGAAAGATTATAATTCTGTGTAATAGTACATGTATTGCACACAAAGTGTGTTTTTGGATGGATTTCCAGTATTTTTTATTAAATGTTTAAAAGCCACATGAAAGAAGATCTCCATTTAAAGTGCTGGAGAATAATTAAAAAGAGGCGAGGTGGCGCAGTGGTTAAATGCAGCACTGCAGGCTACTTCAGCTGATTGCAGTTCTACAGTTCGGCTGTTCAAATCTCACCGGCTCAGGGTTGACTCAGCCTTCCATCCTTTTGATGTGGGTAAAATGAGGACCCGGATTGTTGTTGGGGGCAATATGCTGACTCTGTAAACCACTTAGAGAGGGCTGAAAGCCCTATGAAGCCGTATATAAGTCTAACTGCTATTTTCTTTCTAATTTGCTGGGTTGGACCTGGTCTGAATTTAAGATATATTTTGTTGTGTAAAGTTATCTATCTCTATGTAATAGATACAGTGCCAGCTATTTCATATTGTATTAATCCATATAGCCAGGCACACTATAGTTGAGATTTAAAGCTCTGAATAATCACTAGATGGCAGTATAAAGCCATTGTTTTGTTTTTGCTGCCACCTAATGGTTGTCTGGAGGTTATTGCCCAGACATGGTATTCCTAATGTAACCAAGTATTATTGACAAATCTTGGTAACAGCATCCCGTGGCTTGTGAGAAAGGTTCTCTGATAAGATTCCTGTTCCTCTTAAGAAAAAAGAAAGAAAAATATATATTAAAAATGGCTTCTGATCTTCTTTTACAGCAGTTATAAGTAAATTATAACATTACTTCTTTCTCTGAAGTTACATCATGACTCTCTAAAATAAATAGTATTCATTAGATTTTATAAAGGCTGTGAAAATTCATCCTCAAAACATTTATAAGACCCTGGTAATCCGTCTGGTCCAGACACCTTTCGTGGTTTAATCTTTTTTTAGAGCTTCAGAAACTTCCCTTATTGTTATGGGTCCATTTTATAATCTGTTTCTGTACGTCTGTAATCCTTGGTAAATTTCATTTATTTAGGTATTCATCTATTTTCTCCAAAGAAATGTCTTCTCCTTTACACATGTTAGAATAATATTGATGAAATGCTTGTTGCATAGTCGTTATTATCTGTTAATACAGTATCTCTCTCGTGTAATTTCAACATCATCTTCTTTCTTTTCATAATTTATATGCCAGCCATTTTCTTTTGTTTGCAAACTCAAAAGGTTTTTTTTTTTGCCTTATATAGTTCCTTTTTATTTCCATTTCTCCTACTGTTAATGTAGATAATTGTCATTGTAAAAACTTAATTTACTGAGAAATATTTATTTTCTTTGGAAATTTGCTTAATTCTTTTCTTTTTATGTCATCCAAATTAGATTGCATTTTCTCTTGCCTCTTTTTGAGTTCACTATTGTGCTGTATGAAATAAGTTTTGATAAACACTCTATTTGCCTCCCAGGCCATTCTTAAACAAATGGTACTGAGCTGTTATCAGAAGATCTAAATTATTTCAAAATAATTATTTTATTTTATTTTTTAAGCCTCCCCTGGTGCTTTTTTGGAAGCACCATTTCATTTAGCCTCCATCTAAAAGAACTGGATTGTGTTTTACAAACCAAAATCACAAGATTATGAACTGAAAGGTCTGTGGTAGAATCTCCACTTTGTGAATCTTAATAGCCAAATTCTTCATAATTCAAATTGTGTCTATTGTTGAACTAGTATGTGATTCAGAAAAGTGCATATGTTCTCTTGACGTCCTGTTTTTTTCTGTCTCCATATATCACCAAACTCTAAACTTTTGGTAATTTCCCTGGAGTAATTTTCATGTATTATCCAGTTGTGGGGAAACGACTCCATTTCAATCCTCCAACAAATACAGTGGAACCTTGGGTCACGAATGCTTCTGACCACGACCAAATCAGGTGCTGACTTAAAAATCCACTAAATGTTTCACTCTGTTCATTAACACATCATGAACACAGCTACATACCCACATAGCTTCAGACAAAGGGTATTCCTTCCAATGCACTAAATATTGCAAACGACCTCTATATAATCTAGAGTGTAAAATTTTCTTAATTTTGTAATGAGTTTCTCCTCCTATCACTACTTTATCCTTATTTGAGATATGTAAATTCCCAATATCAAAATCTTAGTCCCATGCAACTTATTTACACCCAAATAAATCTACTATGATACAAGTTCTGGTTTTATTTGGGGGTAGATATACAAAAGAATTCCAATCCTCTTGTTGTTGCTATCCCTGCTGAAATAAATTCTTCAACTACATTTTTATAAATCAAATATTTTAGTCTTTTTTTCTAATATGTGTCTCTTGTAGGCAAATTACTTTTTTAAAAAAGTTTAAATAATATTTTTTTCTCTTGATAAACATTTGTTCCATTTAAATTCCAAGTAAAGCCTTTGCAATTCATAATCAAGCCAAATCTTTAAAAATATCAGTACCTATTGAACCTAATTAAGTATCATCACTTTGTTTTTTGTTACACTTTTATAGGTTTTTGTATCATCTCTTTGATACTTCCATTTGAGACTTTTTCAATTCTTAATTTTTTTATTAAAAATTATCCTGTCTTCTGGCCAGAATTCATTCAAAACCACTGCTATTTACAAATAAAAATCCAATTTGTTCCTTTGAAATTTTCTTCCATTTTAGTCTATCAGTAAAAAAAATACTTTTTTTTTCATGCAACATTCTAATAAGAATTTATTTAACAATTACATTTTTATTGTCAATCTTCACCTTTGTCTTAAAATCTATTGGAAAATTTGATCTCTTGTTTTTCTCCTGACATATAGTGCACAAGCTCATCCCTTGGAATATTTCTTATTCTTGTATTTATTCTATATTCTTTTTCAATTCCTTCTTCTGTATCCTTATGTCAACACCCACACCCCCAATGCATTTAATAATTTTCCCCCTAATATCTTTACTTGAATCCTCTGGCATTACTCTAAATCTCAAACAAAATTCTCTTAATTCAAATGGTGCCAAATTATCTAACTCTCTTTGCAGCTGTGTATAACTTATATTTACTTTTCACAATATCCACTTTGTCATCATTTCATTTACACCTCTAGACACTTGTTTTACAGAGCTTTCCACCTTCCTAACTTCTTCTTTCATCTCCCCTTTCATCTTTACAGATCTTTCATCCATTCTTTTTTTTTTCAAAAGCTTTCAATTTAGCATCAAGTGAATTAATCAATTTGCTATCAAGTGATTTAATCAATTTACATTCAGGTGATTTAGATAATGTATTGTCTAAATCCCAAAACGTTTTCTGAAACAAATCTAGTATAATTCCTCTCTGTGGGTGGCTCTAGCAAATCTTCTGTTTCTGCCACTTTTTTGGTGGCTATATTACAGCTGTGAGCTTGATTGAAACCCTTCAGTTCCCAAATAGATCACAAAAACTGACCAACTATCCATAGTGCAAGTTGGTAATCACAATCTCTTTTGTCCAGAAAAACTGTGCCGGCCAGAATTTATCATCTAGCTGTTTTTATTTCCTTTTTTTCTCAGGGAGGTCTAGTCTGCCATAGATCCTCACCAGTGGTGGGTTTCAAAAATTGTCCGAACCTACTCTGTGGGTGTGGCCTCCTTTGTGGGAGTGGCTTGCCACCCATGTGACCAGGTGGGAGTGGTTTGCCGTCCATGTGACGGATATGAAGATGCCGACGGCACTTGTCAGAACCACCTTAAATTACCTCACACACAGCACTGGCATGCATAAGAATATGATGTAAACTTTTTTAAAAAAAGGCATCTTTGGTTTGCGTCAAAACTTCAACACATGCAATGTTCTGATTGCACCACAAATGCAGTAGTCATCCTTACCTTTCACAGAGGCACTGAGTTTTATAAATATGAGCATGATAGTGTAGAATAATCATATCCAAGGATCAGTGGTGGGTTTCAAAAAAAATTGGAACCTCTTCTGTAGGTGTGGCCTGCTTTCCGGGTCCACTGGTGGAACCTCTTCTAACCAGTTCGGTAGATTTGACAAACTGTTTCTACCGAATAGGTGCGAACTGGTAGGAACCCACCTCTGATCCTCACCCAGAAGCTGCCTTTTTGATTATCATACGCTTTTCTTAATGATACAAAAATTCATTGTGTTTCCGAATTATACATTATGTTCTTGCTACTGCCAGACTATTTAGCAGCTGCATAAAACCAAAGGTGATTCTTTTCAAGTACAATTCTTACAAAGTTTTTTTTTTTTGAGCAAAATATATTTTGAAAAAAGTGATTATAAAGATTCCAGCAACAGAATAATTTCTTATTTAGAAACCAAGATCTGTTGGCATTAGGGCAAAGGCTTTCTTTTTTCTTTCCAAGAGTTTTCCTCTAGTCCATCACTGATAACAGAAAAGCTTGCAATTTGCTGTTTACATAACAATATCCTGTATTATTCTAGAAACCAACTTTTTATACTGACATCAGCTAGTTATTTCACATCCAGAATTTAGGATGCATCTAAGATCTTGTAGGAATTCTGAATATAGCCCTAGAGAACAAACTAAGTGCACAGTCCACATGGACCCTTCTGCTTAACAGCAACAGAAAACAGGAAATTCTACTCAGAACCAGCCCCCCCCCCCAAAAAAAAACCATAAGAGTATATATGCAAATTTATAAACACTGCCATCTACTGGTTGAATACTGCTGTAGTTGTTGCACAGAATCCATGAAAACTGTATTCCAACAGATCTCCAGTATAATAAAACATGATATCCAGTGGCTTCAGTATTCCCACTGAGATATCTCGCCTAGTTCAGACTACACATTTTACCTATCTGACAATTTAATAACATTTCTTTTACTTTAAATGTAAGAGATAAGAAGCAGTCACGGTGCATTTGAAATATCATCTCCAAAAGATTTTAAAAACCCCAACCAAGTGTGACTTCTATGCATACTTGGTAAAAGAAGCTCCTTTTGTAGAGGGCAAAAGAATCATTTAAAGATTCTGCAACAGCTTTTACATACCATTAACCTCTAGCATTTGTAAACAATGTTTGAGCGCCCATTATGTTCCACCAAAGTTCACCTTTTCTCTCTCTCCGTCTCTCCCCTTTTCTACAATGCGCATATATCAGCACATTATAAATAGCCCCAGAATCATGTGTTTATTATATGCCATTAGTGTGTCTTAACAAGCATTGCTGTGGTATGCCTGCCATTTTATGTTTATGGATCTGTCAACCTAATTTACATGACTTTGAAAATATTCAACATTGCCAGAGCAGGCCCTGCTTGTCAGATGATTGTGTCAGGCAGAAATGAAACACGCATCCAGCTGAAGAGAAAAGCGTATGCATTACTACGAGCTCCAATGAATTCTTGGTGACACAGTGAAATACATTTAATGCCATTTTACAAGTTTCTGAGGAATATATGTTAAAATGAGCAAGCGAGTGGGTGATATACTCCAGGCAGCCCTATATTATACGGCGAGAAACAGATTTTTGCACTCATCTGTCTTGCTTCTGAATAAACTATATGTGTAATAGCCAGACCTGAGTAATATTGGTACCTTGAAATGCCTGTCCGACCTAGAAATTTGAAGAATGCTACCCCCACCCCACATTCACACACATCCACATCCACATCCAAACACACACACACAAAATGCATTGTCTAACCTGTAATGAAAAAGTAGCTGAACTGTTTCAGATGGGACAGAAGTTAGGAAAAAAATTGTTTTGTGCTCATGAATGAAAAATTATAGTGCTGAACTGACAACCCATGTGCTTTCTTGCCAATTAAATCTCTTGTGCCATGACTTTTAGAATAATTTAGAGCACAGATTTTTAGAATGTCATTCCACACTTCCAGTTCTACTTCCACATTTGCCTCCATTACTCTGCAAAGGTAGCTGGTAAGCTTTATTAATCTGATGCCATTTTATTTATTTTTTTGAGTACACAAGCAGACTGGTTTTCCTTTAAAGAAATTGCATTGCTGATGTCATGACCAATTGCTAGCCAGATGCCCAGTTCAGATTTTTTCACCATGGATTTTCCCCTGGGTTTATCCTACTTGTGAAAATCGAGTGTACTAGGAGTAACTAATAGTTACCTGAGTATGGTGGTAGTTTGATTTCAGATAAAAAACTTAAAATGTAGTCTAGACAAGATAGAATTATTGTTTCGCAGAATGACAGCTAAACTACACCACAATGTCAGATCATCAGGAAACTTAAAATTAGTATAACGTGCAGGTGCCAGATTGCGCATTCATATCAATCACTCCAGTCGTGGGATTCAAATAATTTAACAACTGGTTCTCTGCCCTAATGACCAGCTGGGTAGTTATGCCTTGGTGGTTATGTGACTCAGTGGGCGTGGCCAACTTAATGCCACTCATGTCAATGGGCGCTTCGCCTTAGCTGTTACAATGTAATGAAGGTTAACCAGAGAGGCAGTTTCTGTAAGAAGGGCAATAAAGATTAGGCTACAAACAACACCAGAATGTTTCATTCCTGCCTTCCTTACAGGATTAGCCCTGTAAAGCAGGAAAAAAAGAGATTTCTTCCAACAATCGGTTCTCCAAACTCCTTAGAAAGTTAACAACAGGTTCTCCTGAATAGGTGCGAATTGGCTGAATCTCACCACTGATTCATTGATACATAGTGTTGCTATAATCTTTGAAGCTGTAAATAGCGCAGAGCCGTGATAACCGAATGATTGTTTCCAATAATCAAATTGGATTGGTTCTCTGGTCACTTGATAAGCACCTTTTGGTTTGCCTCCCCTCTTTGAAGCATATGTGCTGGAAATGGGTCCATGACAATTCACCACAGCCAACTTGCCATGACTAACTCACAATGGCCAACTCGCTGCCAGACAACTCACTGCACAACAAGAGTTACACTAATATCAAAGGAAAGGTAGAATAGAATAATTAAAGAAAGGATGCAAAAGGAGGGACAGAATGAAATATGAATGGCAAAAATAAAAAAAAAATATTTTAAATAATTAAATAGAATTGTTAAATTGTCCCGCGATGAGTTGTCTCATGGTGAGTTGGCTGTGGTGAGTTTTCCTGCACCAAGTTGCCCATGGTGAGTTGGCTGCAGCGGGTTGTCCATGGCGAGTTGGCCACAGTGAGTTTGTCATAGCAGTTGTCCCATTCCCGTTGGAAATGCATAACACATCCTATTTCATAGGATCATACCTTGCTAGAGCTATACCTTGCTATATTCTAGATCTAACTGAACAAAGGGAAGAAGAAATCATCATAACTTCTTAGCAATATCTGCTAAGCAAACGACTGATATGTTTTCTGTTGTAATATAGTTCCTTGTGTAGGTGTGTGTCACCCATGGCCCAGTTCATACCAGGGCATGCAGAGCCACGCTGAACCACACAGGAGAAAACAAACTCCTAAAATGCCATACCATCCTGATAGTGCATAACATAACATTCTGAGATGTACCCTACCAATGACGTCCAGGATTTGACCATATATAGAAAGAACTTCCCTGAGCAGTATTAGAAATTGTACTTTTACAGGCTGTCTTTACTCACATGCTATTGCTCCTCCTGCCTTTGTCCTATCTCAATAAAAGGGGCTCTCAGTCCCCCAATCTGGGTTGCTCCATCCCGAGAAAGGTCGTGTCCTGTCTTTTCTCCACATTGGCCTCATGGACGAACCACGGGAACGTTACAGTTTTCCATATATTGTGTTCCTTGATTGAAAATAGATTCCTTAGATCTCAAGGAAATGGCTTTCCCAACCCTAAAATCTGAACTTCCTTAAATAGAAATTCCAGAAGTTGAACTTCAGAGCATATTTATGAAAATCAGATCTTTCATCATTATGACCTCTGCATAGTTTATGATTTTACAGTTTAGTTGCCTTCCTGTATCTCTGCTTCATAAAATGATTGCTTTGTCCAAAGTGTAATTTTTATTTCAGCATTATTACTATCTCTGTGACTGGGACATAAATTATCCTTTCTTTACTATTCCTTCTACATACCACAGCATTCTGTCCATTCATAGTGATCCGCAATACATTTTCATAGTGTCAACTTAATGCCAAATGACAAGGGTTGAAAACATAATAAAAACTGGGACACATTAATCCATTTTGTATGAAAATGTAGAAAGATAATCAGGTTCTGAATGGGATGCCTAAGCTTTAACAATACTGTTGCTAAGGCATTTCTTCTAGAAGGGATCATACCAGAGATTCTGATTAGAAAAGAATTACTGCTCTGTCAAACTGCTCTGAATTATGAAAACTATTATATGATGCTAAGAACATAGTCATATTTTTTAAAAAGAAACACAACATGCAAAAAACAATACATATACCTCTATTCTGGTTACACAATGGCTTAATGTGAAACACTGAATGTGGTTTACAAATAGATAGTCTGCTTCCCATAAAGGAGAATATGTATAGCTCAGGGTTGAAAAGAGGTGTCCTTGGGCACCTCTGAGCATAGTTGTTTTCTTGCAGACGTTAGTTGCCTTCCCATGTTTGGAAGTTATTTGGAGTTTGCTCTCAGATTTATATTCTGGTATCTTGCCCTGCCAGTGTTGCAGGGGTGAGTTTCAGGCAGTTCGCGGCGGTCCCCGCGAACCGGTTGGTCAGCGAACCCAGAAGTATCTTACTTCCGGGAATGCCGAAGGGTCCACCCACCCACCCACGTTTCTTACCCGGTTTTGACGAGTTCTGCACTTCCACGCATGCGCAGAATGCATACAGCGCCTGCGCGATCCTCCAGAAGCAGCTGGAGCATCGCACAGGCGCTAGTACGCATGTGTACACTGCGCATGTGCACGAGGATGCCGCCGGCCCCGTTCCAACCGAATCGGTTGGAACATGGCGAGAAACCCACCCCTGCAGTGTTGGTGGGGGTGGCCTTACAGCAGGGATAGTATTCACTTACTTTCCTGACTGGTTCGCAAATGTAAGTGCATTCACCCACGCATGCTCTCAGCCTTGCGCACATGTTCTTTGGCTTGGAAACATGCCTAAAGAGGGCAGCATAGAGCCAGGGCGGGTGGGCAGGCCCATCCGCGATTTCCACCACAGGTTCAGGTGAATTGGTTCGAACCAGCTGAATACCACTTCTGCCTTAGAGGTTCTATGGTTTGTCACCTTGTTTGGTAGTTCCTTGATTGGGGTATTACTTTTGAGCAAACTTCACTCTTTACTAACACTGACAATGTTACCTAGTTTGGGTAATGAAACATCTGCAAGAAAACAACCAAGCTCAGAAAGCACCAAAGATTCCTCATCTGCTTACTCAATTAATATGGAGATTGAAGACGTGTTAATGGTTATCCAATACAGATCTTAATCAGAGGCACAGGACACCTTATCCAAGGCTGCATGAATAATCGTTTCATGAATTGGAGCAATAATCACCTCCATGATCTAGCTGACCCAATTCTTCTCCAAAGTTAGGAAGCTCATGTATCTAGTTCACAAATGGCAAAAGATATCCTAGTAAGTTGTTGTGGCCCAGCAGGAGCCGTTGGAGCTGCCACCAGACTCCGGCAGCAAAAGGCCCTCTGAGTCAGCTCTGGAGGATGTGGAGGACCCTGGAAAGGGTTCCGACTCCGAACAGGGTGCAGAGAGACTGGTTGGCTACCAGGAAGCACTTGAGCCTTGGACCAGTGGGGAGAAGACAAGGAAGAGTGAGCCGGAGGCCAGCAGTGAGTTGTTCCTGGATGCATGCCATCGAAGAGCTACTAAGCATCAGGAACAATTACGCAATTACAGGAGGTGATTGTACTTAGCTGGTGGTCATTAGGCTCCTCTCCAGATTATAAAAACCTACTTGTGCACACGGCCCTCTTTGCAGAAGTCAACACAGGATTGAATGTCGGAGGACAGTACTGGGAGCTTGGCAGGCTGGATTGCTGCCAAGCCTTATCTGTGTTTATTGCTGCCTGAGTTTGTCTGAGTTGCTGCCAAGGTTCTTATCTGTTTGTTTTGCTTGGCTTTCAGCCACCAAGGTTTTGGTGTCTTGTTGTTAAAGGACATTCCATTTAAGCTTGTCTCAGCATTCATTACTGGACGGAGGAGGGGGTCAGAACAGTAAGCACTATTACATTTCATTAAAATCCATCAGAAGTCTTAGCTAATTGGCTAGATATAGTTACCATGGACTCTGCCTATGAAAAGTTTACACATTGACAAAGCTGAACAATCTTATCATCAAAGTGCTGTGCAAAGCAGTTACAGCTACCATATGACAAACCCTGATGTATAATTATGCTTTTCTCAGAAAAATCTTTCAGTATATAGGATAATAGTTCCCACCTCTGTAAACTACTGTTTTCTACTCAGATTCTTTAGCATGCTGAAGTTCATAAACTGAACAGATCCAATAAAGTCTAAGGGATAGAGATTAATGGGCCCACAAGGCTTTGTGAAGTTCACCCACCTACTATATATGTCAACATCTCCTATTAGAGCACTACATTTCAAATGATCGGATGTAACTTGACCAAGCTGGATTGATTTGCAATTCACTTTCTTTGAGGAAGTGTGACCTATTGTAAAAAATAACCATATAAGTAGTTTAAACCATGATTTCTGAATACTCTACTGTGCATTCTTCCATTCTACACAATAAGATCAATTTGCTATGCTATACCACACTAACTACATTACACTACACTACCCATTACTATACTATGCTATATTTACTATACTATCATCCTTATGTTATAGTATAATATATCTGGTTAGGGATGTGGTGGCTCAAGGGCTGTGGTGGTTCAGTGGCTAAGAGGCTGAGCTTGTCAATCAGAAAGATTGGTAGTTCAGCAGTTTGAATCCCTAGTGTCGCATAATGGAGTGAGCTCCCATTACTTGTCCCAGCTTCTGCCAACCTAGTAGCTCAGAAGCATGTAAAAATGCAAGTAGAAAAATAGAGACCACTTTGGTGGGAAGGTAACAGTGCTCCCTGCGCCTTTGACATTTAGTCATGCCGCTACATGACCACGGAGACGTCTTCGGAGAGCGCTGACTCTTTGGCTTAGAAATGGAGATGAGCACCGCCCCCTAGAGTTGGGAACCACTAGCACACATGTGCGGGAGAACCTTTACCTATACCTGGTTACCTGTTTAGCTTTGATTCCAAGATTCCAATATAATGATAGAAATATGTCATTATTAAGCAAGCTATTAACAGACACCAGCTGACAGGCTCAATCCATTTGATGGTGTGTATGTATGTGTGTGTACCAGTTTGTTATAGTGGTTAAAACATGAATATGGGCACAAAGCCAGCCGGGTGGCCTTGAGTGAGTCACTCTCTCAATCCACAGAAGAAGGCATTACAAACCGCTTCTGAAATCATGCCAGGAAAACTGCAGGATTTGTCCAGGAAGTCTCTGAGAAACTGACATAAATGGAAGAAGAAAAATATGTGTGTGTTGGGTATCTGAAAATATTAAATCATGGCAACTGGACCAAAGTTTATTAAACCGAGATATTTTGTTACTCATCCACATAACTTCTTCAGTCAAAATGAAAAATTTAAAGTTAGGCAGAGAGCCAGAGACTCATTGGGATATACTAACTCTGCCATACTAACTGCAGGGGTTTCTCCTCAAAATGTGTTGAAATATGTCAATGAAAACCCAATCATCCAGGCCAAAAGCATCTAAAAAGGTTAAATCAAGGCAACTGGACCAACGTTTATTAAACTGAGATGTTTGGTTCCTCATTCTACTTAGAAATATAAGAAATGGTTCCATTTCAACAAGCCAAGAAGCTTTTATACAAAGCAATTGCTTTTGTAACATCTTCACTGGGCCATAAATATATACATATGAGAATGTGAATTATGGAAAGTATGTATTAACCTGCAACTACTGTATTGATCTTCCTGTACAGGACAATAAAGAATTATGAGAGTCATAAGCTGCAAATTCCGTGGTTCTTTTTTAGTTATTCAGTAAAGCCCTTCATGCATTTCTGATTGTTGTTTCATTATCATTTCTGTTTTGGTGAACTTGCTTGGTCTACTTCCATGATAGAAGTCTTCAACTAAGTTACAAGGCTGTGTCAAAATAAAGTAATGAAGTTATCTGCCTTCATGCAGACAATAATTAATTGTATTCATTTTGAAAACATGTAAAAATATGCCAACCTTCCCAAGGTACAAGATAAGAATATGATAAATGGGGCTTAATGAAGTTAATATTCATAGACGATATATGTCTCACATGCATTTTATTAACCACCGTATTGCATGTAATTATGATAGCTGACCTATTAAACCAATTGCCTTGGACATCTTGTAATAAAGAACAAAGCAGAACCTCTGTCTTCTTCCCATCCCCCTATCAAATGCGTGAGAAATTATTTAATTTCCTGTGGAATGAAACCCAGTCTTGAAAAGGAAAAAGATGCAGAAATAGTAATGGGTGATGATTTTGCCTTGTGTGCAAGCAAGAAAAATGGACTTTCTGAAACATGTCATAACCCACTAAAAATAACTTCAGATAATTGCTTCAGCGAAGTTAAAATTATCTGTTAAAAATAGAGAATTAATATTATTTTTTCCACAAGCAAAAAATAAAAAGGCATACCAGCTATTTTTGCTCCATGTTAAAACTGGCACAAGTATTTTTTTTTAAGTATGGAAAACCCATGTTTAAAAATGGTGCCCGCTATTGGGGGGGGGGGAAGTTCTTTCAAAAGACTGGGTGATTCATTCCTTGCACTTGTCCACTTAGAAATTTGGACTTAGTTTTTTTGAATAAAGAAACCATTTTTTTTTGTTACATAGACCCCTGCAATTATATTCCTTTTAGAATTTTGGCCTGCCACTCTTTCTCTTATTTCATTATGCTGTTTCATTAGTATAGTTGATGGGAGGTGGGGAATAGACAGGAGTAGGATTGTGGAATGTATTGTTTTCATTCTTTGCTCCAAGCCAAGGTCATCTTTTGTCTCTGTATTTTCACACCTGACAGGAAGCAGCTGGGTGGAGACGCCAGCGTGGAAGAAGAAGATTGGACCATGTGATGGGTTATGTGTGTGGAGACAAGATCATGAACTTTTAACTGGGTGGGAATTCTGATGTCATTTCCAGAATTGGGATTAACACAGATGTGCTAAGATGTCTGCTTTATTAAATTGGAACTTTAAGGATCGTTTTGCCTTGGACTCTGATTTAATTCTACATGATACTTGGAACGCTGACACCATATTCTAGTAATATGGAAAGAAAGGCTGCCTAACCCCAAAATGTTTTTTTAAAGGCAATTGAACTTTCTAGATTTTTGTTTGTTTGAAAATGTTTCACTTCTCATCCAATAAATGTCTTCGGTTTAAATGATTGGTGGAGAATGGAAGGATTTCTATTCTTTGTAGCCATCTATCTGGTCATTAGCACTCTCTCTGACAGTCATTGAGGCCACTTGGGGGTTTGTCTATATCCTCAGAAACAGCTGAATCAGAGTGGAAACTGATGTGGAAATTTCTTGGGATTTCTGAAAGGACTGTGTTGCAGTCCTCAGCCTGAGGTGGGATTTGGAGGTTCTCCAAATCGGCCATAACATTAGTTAGGGGCTCTCCTGAACCTGGGCAAACCCATAGCAGCCCACCCCTGGTTCAAATCCCATTAAAGGCTTGAGTATACAACATATGTAACAGAAGACGTCTAGACCTGAGGAATTCCAGGAAGAATGAAATTGATTGTGTAGTGTCTCCTCCTGGTCAGTAGTTAATATAACACTCAAAGAAATGAGTATATTGAAAGCTTTTGCTATTTGAATTTCTCCCTGACTAGGTGCTGGCTGCTTAGTGAAATCTTAGTGAAATGCACCAAGATGTCTAGATACAGTGTGTATTTGTGTAGTTCTAAAATCTGATTTTATTTTGGAGGTGCACAAGCCTTTATTTCTTGATTTCTTTTCAAGTAATTTTAATCTTGAGAATCAATATTCATTTTAGATGAGTTTACCTATCGTTTTTGTTTGTTTTCACTCTCCTTTAAGTTTAAGGCCAGCCCTTGTTTTCTTTGTTGTTATATTTTAACCAGCTCTAAATCCTATTTTAAACAGATATTTTTGGTGCCAGTTTCTGATTTGGGAGATTGTAATCTGGTAACCCACCTTGGGAAGTTTGAGCTATTCTGATAAACTGCCCTTGTGTCATTATTTGTGCTTTTTTTTTAATTAGCAGAAAAGAGGACACAATTTTCTTTCATTTGGCCTTGCTCTTATAATTATGGGAGTAACATAGTGAACCAGAGTGTTTCAAGCAGGCAAGTTGGTGGTCTCAGCATTCAGTAGCTTTCTAATTGCAGAACTGAGAAGCAGAAGGCAAAATGTCTATTAAACCATAGCAGTGACGTGCAGTGAGGTTTATGGCTGGTGAGGCACTGACATAGTAGTGGGTTTCAAATTTTTTTAGACTTGTGGACTTCAACTCCCAGAATTCCACAGCCAGGCATGCTCAGTTCCAATTTAAAGCGACAGAATTTGTTTTTCTCCTTTGCGAAAAAGTTTCCTTCATTATTTTTCTTCTCCCTCCCCCTCCTTCCTCCCTCTCTCCCTCCCTCCCCCCTCTCTCAAACAGACACACGCACACAGAGAAGTTGGATTGGACTATCTCTCCTATCCCCTTCCCTCTCTTCCTCACTCTCCCTCAAACAAACACAAACACAGAAGTTGGATTGGATATATTTTCCAATGGATTGAAAGCAGCTCTTCTGCCATACCCCCCCCCAACTCCCCTGCTGCCTTCCCCAAACTGTCTGGGTGGGAAATGCCTGAAACACAATAAAGCCCACTCACCTATTCACCTCCTGCTTGCAGGCTGGGGTGAGAGAAGAGGCAGAGAAGCCGGAGGGAAGCCGATCTGAGCCTTTGATTGCAGGTGGAGCCACGTTGCCTTTTCAAACTTGTAATCAGTGAAGCTGGGTTTATATAGTTTTATCCAGCTGTGTGTGGAGTGGGGTGTGTGTTTGAAAAGGCAACGTGGCTGTGCCTGCAATCACTGTGCTTAACAGTTTAAAAAAGCCTCTAAAAAGCGCCCTCTACAGGAGGAGGCAGGAGAACGACATGCATCACCTATGTCTGGATTTTTTAGGCTTTTAACCCTTGCTTAACTCTGCTTGAGTGATCATAAAACTCCTAAAGTCAGACTAGATGAGGCACGTTGTTCTCCTGCCTCCTCCTGCAGAGGGCACTTTTTTAAAGGCTTTTTTAAACAGTTAAGCAGAGTCATCCAAGGTGACTCTGGCAGCAACTAGCTCAGCCTGACCTCAGCTCTTGCCTTTTTCCTTTTTCCTTTTGCCTTTTTTTTCTTTTCATGATGACAGTGGTGAGGCTCTGCCTCCCCTGCTTCCCCTACTGCACGTCCCTGAACCATACTAAGAATGGGAGTAAGGGGCAACAAAATGAAATGCCCATAGATATAAGAAGGTTCTCCATTTCAGGGTAAGGGAGAGACATACAGCGGCTTAAAATAGCTTTATTCCACTCTGCACTTCCCTGCTACATGAACTCATTGGAGAAGGGACAATCGTTCAACAGCTCTGTGTCAAGTCAACCAAGAATTGGATATGTCTAGTCTAATGAAAAGAAGGACTGGGGGCGGGGTGTATGGTAGCAATAGCAGTATTTGAAGAGCTGTCACAAAGCATCAAAAGACAAGAATCAGTGGTTGGAAACTAATCAAAGAGAAAAGCAACCTAGAATTAAGGAGAAATTTCCTAATGGTGAGAACAATCAACCAGTGGAATGCCTTGCCTTCAGAAGTTGTGGGTGCCCCATTGCTGGAGGCTTTCAAGAAGAGATTGGACAGTGTCTATAATATAGACTCTCCTGCTTGTGCAGTCTGCTTGGACTAGATGATCTCTACGGTCCCTTCCAATTCTGTTATTTTATGTTCAATGACTAGAACCAAGGAGACATTGTGGTTCAATGTTGTTTCCTTGATTATTCCTTTTGAATAAACGTTCATCAAGATAGCCATATTGCAATCTTATGGATAATAGTGCATGTAGGGAATATGTGTCAAGGTCATAGTCTCATAGATAATAAGTTTATTATACCAGAATAGCAGCAATAACAGACACAGGAGACTCACTAAAAGGATAAAGTTTACTCCTCAGTTATTTTTACTAGGTATGTGTACTGACTTTACAGTGGTAGAGACTAACTTGATTCTGCATCTAATAACGGCAGCAAGACTGCTGGTGGCGCAATACTGAAAGAAGGAAGACTTGCCTACAATCCAAGAATGGACATTGAAAGTCACAAACTTAGCCGAGATGGCTAAAATATCGGCATATCTTAAAGATCACTCAAATGAGAGATATAAACGAGACTGGAAAAAATGGATTGACTATATACAAAATAAATACGGGACCAAGAAATTCCAGTTAGCCTATGCTTAAGATCAGAAATGATTTATATTGTTTAAAGTTAGTTCAGCAAGAAGAATCTAAGGTCAATGCAGAATGTCATTAATTTCTTTATTTCTTTTTTTTTCCAATAGATTTTAGACTGTGTTTGTTAAAAATCCATACCGTGTATGGGTTCTGGGAAGTCGGGGGGGAAGGAGGGGGGTAGGGGGGTGGAGGGAGGGAGGGGCACACACACACACACAAAAATTGTACTTCGATGTTTTAATGATTGACGAATGATGAAATATTTGTGTTTTAAAAGAAATAAAACCTTTGAATGTTAGGAGACTCACTAAAGACATGGAGCACTGCTAATATGAAAGGAGAGAAAATGTTCTATAAGCAGTAACTGAAGTGTGAAATCTGAGCTTGGCTGTTTGCTAGAAGACCTTTCATTACCCAACATGGTAACATCATCAGTGCTAATGCGTGTAAGGTTTTCTTTCTGTTTATATACAGTAGCGTGTCCTGCCAGTATTGCAGAGGTATGTTTTTTTTTTTCATGGTAGTTTCTTAAATAGGGTTGAAGTATACACAAAAGTCAGTCTCGACATAATGAGCTTGAATGATTAAAGTGCCTAAGATATTATTAGCAAGAAAAGTCTCTGAATTGTAAATTTTGCTGATCTTGACTTATCTGACAATTCCAAAGTTATTTTTTTTTCTTGAAACAAAGAGAAGGAGGGGAACAATATAATTCGGGTTGTAGAGGAAAAGCTGTGAAATATTTCAATGCAAAATGAACAAGTAATAGTTGCCTTTATTCCAACAAAGACTATAGACCTTTGTTTTAATAAGCCAATCTAACCTTGGCAGCTGAGGAAAGGAAAAGAAAACTGCAGTTAATCAAAATGATGATGATAGCAATTACTGGCAGTGGGAGAAATTGGTTTTCATATTTTAATGTGATCTTACCCAACTCAGACTTTCTGAACCTATACACAGATTGAAGCACAATTATACTCAGAACTGTGTTTTTATAAAAACTGTAGCTTAAAGTATACACATTTTAATGGATCTTGGTTCAATTGGCTTCATAAGAGACATTTTTTCATCCAGATACCATCAGTATTCAAAAGCATTCTGAGGACTTGGGTAAATTTACTCAATATGGATGAAGTTATATAAGTGACATATAGGTAGTCCTCAACTTAAAACCACAATTGAGCAAAAAAAATATATGTTGCTAAGCAAGATAGCTGTTTTGCCCGTTTTGTGAATCACTGCAGTTGTTAACTTAGTAATGTGGTTGTTAAATGAATCTGATTTCCCCATTGAATTTGCTTGTTAGAAGGTTGCAAAAGACGATGGCATGGCCCCAGGACCAGAAGTGGTATTCTACAGGTTCTGACCAGTTCTGGAGAACCAGCAGCAGAAATTTTGAGTAGCAAAAGGAAAGGAAGCAAAGGAAGATTTGAAACCTTCCAACAGCCGTACATAAAAAGACAAGATACATTTGTCAAGAATCATATGGTATAACACTTAATGATACTCATAAGGTACAAATAAGCAATCGAGTCATACTAGGAAACAATCAATATAAATCGTAAGGATACAAGCAACCAAGTTACAATCATACAGTCATAAGTGGGAAGAGATGGGTGTTAGGAACGATGAGAAGACTAATAGTAACCATACTATAGCCTTAATGAATAATTTGACAGTGTTGAGGGAAATATTTGTTTAACAGAGTGATGGCGTTCAGGAAAAAAACTGTCCTTGTGTCTAATTGTTCTGTGTGCAGTGCTCTATAGCATGTTTTGAGGGTAGGAATTGAAACAATTTATGTCCAGGATGTGAGGGGTCTGTAGATATTTTCACAGCCCTCTTTTTGACTCATGCCATATACAGGTCTTCAATGGAAGGCAGGTTGGTAGCAGTTGCTTTTTCTGCAGTTCTAATTATCCTCTGAAGTCTGTGTCTGTCTTGTTGGGTTGCAGAACCAAACCAGACAGTTATAGAGGTGCAGATGACAAACTCAATCATTCCTCTGTAGAAGGAATGAAGCAACAGTTAAGTTTTCTAGCTTGTTCCGTAACTTTTGAGTTATGTCTACGCCATCTGCTTCTTGATGTGACTTTTAACAGGTGATGTGCCTGAAGCCCCACTCCTTTTTCACTCATAAACATTCCAGTGAACCAAAAGTGATCGTCTTTCCTCATTTAACCTATGTGTTTTGCTTCTTGCAGCTCAGGGCAAGATCCAAAGGTTATTATAGTCTATGCTCTAATACGCTGGGTTTTTAATATATATAGATATATATAAAAGAGATGAAAACATTTGTGCATCCATATGGCACAGGGAAGATATCTTTCTCATTATCCACTACTTTTCAATCGCTCAAGACTATAATTAGTTTGCCAGGCTGTCGTGTCCAACTAAAAGCTTGAATTGCTACCATAGTTCATCTAACAAGTCTAATGACTCAGTTCAGGGAAAGAAGAAATCAAACAGGGAGGGTAGAGCAGGCAGTGCAATAAAATGTCACCATCCGGACTACATCCACATCTTGCAGGTTCAAGTAAAGGCATCCATGGACCACCATTCATTTGCTGACTTCTAATTTAGTTTACCAAAATAAAAAGAGATCATTTTGTAGCAGCAGATTTAAGGTCTGCCCTTTACTTACATCAGAGATAGAAGCCAACACCAAGAGATTCCAAGAGAAGACAGGTTTTATTTTGAACGCGTTCAAGAGCCCAGTCTGATTGCCATCAAACTGAACTGCCTAAGGTATCCCTTGGCAGAGATTTTATACTTTTTAATTGATCATTACAAATCAGGAGACGTCACAAAAGGCGTATACATTTTTAAGGTCATAAACTTCTTGCTTAGGTCAGTAAAAGATATTCTGGGAAAGTTACAAATATTCCGGGAAAGTTACAAATACATGATTCTCATAAATCCCAAATTATAATAGGGAAGTGAATCTTGGTTACTCATGAAGCTGACAGGAAGATTGCTAAAGTATTGCTAACATATTGGGTTAATATTGCTAAAATATTGCTGATTACAAGTTAAAATCATGCTGAGTCTAAGCTGACATTTAGAAAAATACGCAAACTGTCACAATTTCACATGCGTCTATAACTAATTTTAGTGGTTTCTGTCCACCCAGGCTTCCTGCTTGCAAAAACTTACATTTCTAAGTTCCCCTATTTGAGAGAGATACAGGGGAAAATAAGGAACTTCTTAGTGAGTCAGAGTGGACCGTGATTTCTTTCTGACATTAAGCATTTTAAAAGTGATAATATTTAGCCTGTTAGAATCACCTAACCTGATTAAGTATTGGGGGGTTCACCTGTGTACCCCATGCTGCATCAATTTGATTAGACCATCTCTCCCATCTGCCATGTATTTTCAACACACTGGGAAAGATGCTGCCTCTCACATTTGCATGTTCAATAGTTGTGCAAAAAGAGACATGCAGCGGATGTGGGTGAAGCCTCTCCCAAACTCCACAAAATCTGGTCGCCCCGTGAGCTCATCTACAGTCAGTTGTATGAGGGGAACTGTAAACATGGGGCCATTTTCATACCAGCTGGGAAGCTTTGTATGTAATGGGCCTATTGGAAATAGAGCTAAAGAAACTAGTGTTATTTTTCCATGATAAAGAAAAAGGTAAAGAAATACCTGTAGATTTTACTCTGCTAGTCATTGCTGACTGTAGAGGATGGTGCTCATCTCTGTTGCAAGGCCATTGAGCCAGCAGAGACATTTCCATGGTCATGTGGCCAGTATGATGTCAAAGAGCGCTATTGCCTTCTCACCAAAGTGGTACCTATTTATCTACTTGCATTCACATCCATTTGATCTGCTAGGTTAGGAGGAGCTGAGGCAAGGATGGGAGCACCCCATCATGTGACACTCGGGTCTCAAAACTGGGCTGCTGGTTTTCCAGCCGACAAGCCCAGTACCTTAACCACTGAGGCACCGTGCCATCCATTATCATTTTTCAATGATATGCTTGGTAAATACAAAGACAGGCACTAAGAATAAGAAAAGGCATGATGGCAAAGGAGGATACATGCTTGTCTAATATTCTAATTTATATTTCTAAATTGACATCTTTCTTATAATCAAGATTGCAATTTAAAATAAAAAAGGCATGCAGACACTGTAGTGTCATGGAGAAGATGGGCTAATCTGAATCAGATAGACAGGTTCCCTTGGCATAGCTGCTGTTTCCTGGAACATAATTGTGACAAATCTAAGCCCAGTGTGAAACTGTAAATACAGTGTCTCAGAAGTCTGCTCCTATTTGATAGGGAAAATTTTATTTTTATTTTATTCTTTTATTAATTAATTTATTTATTTTTAATTATTTTATTTTACGATTTAATTTTTGCATGCCGGAAGGCAGAAATCTGAGCTTGGTGCATTCATTGGGAAAGTTGACAACATTTGTAGTTGCTACCATAAATGAATCCCATTGGAAAGAGATGATGGGTTTAGCCAAAGAAATATTCCTATTTTAGAACACAAACAAGTAAGTTTGTTTCTTGTCGTCCCGCTAGTTTTCACACACATCTGCACAAACACACACATATCTGAATACTTTCTGCCACCACTATCTAGCTTTGTCTTTATTTGATTTTTTTTTCACAGCAAGCAGCACATTTCCAAACAAAACACTGGGTTTCAATCATGCACCATTTTAACTCACCGATTTAATTTTGTTCTAATGCCTCTGGCAGCCCAAATGAAGTCCAGAAATAATCCTGGTAATAAAATTATGTTGGATTGGATGCTGGTACTTTTCTGGGAAACTTTCTGAGCTCCCTCTTTTTTTAAATGAAAAGAATTACTATTATTATTATACAATTGTATCACAGCGGCCAGTTGTTTCACCGGATTTGGCATTGGTTACTAGTCGGGCCCCACCCAGGGGCCTAGGACGTCATAAGGTATTTTCGTAATATGCGTGCAGATCCAAGCAGTGCGGCTTTTTGCATTTGACTGATGGTGATTTTGTCAATTTTTAACTGTTTCAAATGTAATTCCAGTGCTTTTGGAATAGCACCCAGTGTGCCAATTACCACTGGAATTATCACTGCTGGTTTGTGCCATAGTCGTTGAATTTCAATTTTTAAGTCCTGGTATTTTGCGATTTTTTCATCTTCCTTCTCGGTGACCCTGCTATCACCTGGTATTGCGATGTCTATGATTGTGACCTTATTTTTCTCAACAAGTGTAATGTCTGGTATATTATGCGCCAGTATTTTGTCCGTTTGTATACGGAAATCCCACAAGATCTTGACCATCTGATTTTCGGTGACTTTTTCAGGCTGATGTTCCCACCAGTTTGTTGCTGTTTTAATATTATAATTTTTGCACAAATTCCAATGGATCATTTGTGCTACTGAATTGTGCCGCAATTTATAATCAGTCTGCACAATTTTTTTACAGCAGCTGAGTATGTGATCAACAGTTTCATCAGCTTCTTTGCAAAGTCTGCATTTGGCATCATCAGAGGATTTTTCGATTTTGGCCTTAATGGCATTTGTGCGGATAGCTTGTTCTTGGGCCGCCAGGATTAGTGACTCTGTTTCTTTCTTTAATGTACCTGTTGTTAACCATAACCAGGTTTGTTCACTGTCCACTTTATCTTTTATTTTTTCCAGAAATTGGCCATGCAGTGCTTTGTTCTGCCAACTCTCCATTCTTGATTTTATCACATGTTTTCTGTATTCTTGTTTCGTCTGTTGGGCCTTCAGTTTTTTGTTCTTTACTTCAATTAACTTTCTTTTAAATAATCAGCCAGTGCATGTTTTTCTTCTTCAACTGTTTGCTTCACTTGTAATAATCCTCTGCCACCTGATTTTCAGGGCAGATACAGTCTATCAGTATCACCACGTGGATGTAAACTGTAGTGCATTGTCATTAGTTTCCTGGTTTTTCAGTCCAAAATGTCCAAATCAGCTTGTGTCCAGTTAACTATACCAGCTGTGTATCTTATAACTGGTATTGCCCAGGTATTTATGGCCTTGATTGTATTTCCACCATTCAATTTAGATTTCAAAATTTTCCTAACTCTGTTGGTGTACTCTCGCCTGACAATAGTTTTTACTTCTCCATGCTTGATGTTATCCAACTGCAGAATGCCTAAGTATTTGTAGGCTTCATTTTCTTTGCATTTAATTAATTGGCCATTGGGCATTTCAATTCCCTCACATGCAGTGATTTTGCCCCTTTTTATGGATACAGTGGCGCATTTTTCCATGCCAAACTGCATTGAAATATCGGTGCTGAATACTCGGACTGTGTTTGTCAATGATTGGATTTCTATTTCTGACTTTCCATAGAGTTTCAAATCATCCATATATAGTAAATGCGAAATTTTTTCAGCTTCTTTGGCTGTTTGGTAGCCTAATTTCATTTTTGTTTAAGATTACTGATAGTGGGATCATTGCGATGATGAAGAGAAGAGGTGAAAATGAATCACCCTGGAAAATTCCTTGCTTGATATTAACCATTCCGTAGATCTCATTCCCTACTGCCAACTCAGTCCTCCATTGTTTCATCGCCTTTTCAGTAAAGGATGTAATATTTTTGCTAATCCCAGTTGTTTCTAAGCATTTTATGATCCAACTATGTGGCAGTGAGTCAAATGCCTTTTTGTAATCAATCCAGACCATATTCAAGTTCGTTTTTCTGTTCTTACAATTTTCTAATATCATTTTATCAATTAGGAGCTGATCTTTTGTGCCCCTGCTCCTTCTTTTGTTGCCTTTTTGCTCTACTGGCAAGATGCTGTTTGTTTCCAAATAATCCATCATGTTATCTGCAATAATGCCTGTGAGTAATTTGAAGGTTGTTGGCAAGCATGTTATTGGTCTGTAGTTTTCAGGTGTTGTTCCTTTAGTTGCATCTTTCTGAATCAAGTATGTTTTTCCAGTTGTCAATCATTCATCAATTTGGCCCTTTTCTAAAATTTCATTCAGTTGCATGTAAACTGGTCAGATATTTGAGCCAGAAACCATGTAATACTTGCATTTGTTTGTTGCCAATGCTTTTCTCAAAGTCATGTATCCACTTTGCTTCCTTATTTTAGTCCTTTGCATTTTCCCACAATTCTTTCCAGAATTCAACTGTGGCCTGCTTTTCTGGTTTTTCACTTTTGGTGTCACCATTCACATTAAGACTTTGATAAAAACGTCATTGGTCTGATCGAATTTGCTGATTTTGTTTATATTGGATGATTCGTGCCTCATATCTTTCAATTTTTCTAGCTGTTGCTGTTATCCGCTGTTTTACAATCTCTACAGCTTCATTGATGTTTCTTGTATCCAATCTATATCTTCTGATTAGCCGATCTATGGTTTTGTTGTTTTTAAGCCGTTGCTCATGCATGTTCTTTAAGTTACTAGCATCTGCCCTTATTTTTTTGACTTTTTGTTCTAATCGGATTTTCCACTTTGGTTTTGATGCTTTTTCTGTTGTGTGAGTAGGTACTTTGATTGTAATGCCTAGTTCATTAGTGACTATTACAGCTGTGCTGTACATTAACTGGTTCATTTCCAAGATGGATCCCGATTCAATTGTTGAAAACACTGCATTAACCATTTTCATGATAGGGGCCAAAATTTTCTTAGGCACAGTTTTTAGTGATGGTAAACGTTGCCTTTCCTCATTAAGCAGAAAATGCTCCATGATCTTATCCTTCAATTCTTTTTGTTTTTGAGTTAGTTCATCAGTTGGTTCAGTGATAACTGGTTCTAGTGGTGGTGGTGTTATTTCCTCCCCGAGAGCTTCTTCTGGGAGTTCTACTATAATGTCTTTAGTTATGTCTTGAATATCAGTTATTTCTGCTTGTGATATTGTTTTTTTGGTTTTGCAATTTGCCTGAATTTCCCCAAGTTCAACTTCACTAAACACTTTATTCCATATAATAAATCACCTTTGATCTGCTAGTCGTTGTTCACTAACATTTGAATCTGGATATTGTTCTTTCCATAATTCATACATTCGCTTTAAATAGCCTTTTTTTTCTGGCTCTGAGTTGTAGTAACAGGCCATTATGGCACGGTTTTCATCTGCACTATATTTTTGTCCTTTTGTTGGGTAGTCCACTTGTAGTCCACTTGTCGACGGATGTCCAGGGACCCCAACATCCACCATGGCCCTTGTTAACCCGTGTGACGACCGATGCGGTATAAAATTTTTATTCGTTTCTTTCACCATATTGTATGGGCTGGCGGGGTTCTTTTATGGGGCCAGTTGCCAACCTGACCCCAACCCTCCTCCTTTCTCATCCGGGCTTGGGACCGGCAACGGCGGAGTTGTTGTTGTTGTTGTTGTTGTTGTTGTTATTATTATTATTATTATTATTATTATTATTATTATTCAAGTGTAGCAGGGCAGAGTGGGAGAACTCAGCACAGCCAACTCACCATGATCAACTTGCTGCGGGACAATTTAACAATTCAATTTAATTATTTAAAATAAATAAAAAAATATTAATTTTTGTCATTCACATTTTGTTCTCTCCCTCCTTTTGCATCCATCCTTTCTTTAATGATTCTATTCCAACATTTCTTTGATTTCAGTGTACTCTTGTCTTGCATCAAGTTGTCCCACGGCAAATTGGCTCTGGCGAGTTGTCCTGCGGTGAGTTGGCTTTAGCAAGTTGGCCACAGCAAGTTGGCTGTGGTGAGTTGGCAATGGCAAGTTGGCCGCAGCCAATTGTCATAGACCCCACAGGGTGCCTGATCGAATTCACCCCAGAAAGTGTCTGTAGGCACACTGCTCATCTGGTCCTGTGACCAGCATAGATATAATAAAATCACAAGTGCAAAGCATTACATACTGGGATATATTGTGTACAGATATTGGCTTGATGCAGCTCCTTCTCATTGCATTGAACATGGTAGTTTTCCTGGTAGCAACATATCAGTGGTTTGTAATTCTTCTAGGATCCTTCTAGGTGGCGCAGTGGTTAAATGCAGTACTGCAGGCCACTTCAGCTGACTCTTATCTGCAGTTTGGCTGTTCAAATCTCACCGGCTCAGGGTTGACTCAGCCTTCCATCCTTCCGAGGTGGGTAAAATGAGGACCCGGATTGTTGTTGGGGGCGATATGCTGACTCTGTAAACCACTTAGAGAGGGCTGAAAGCCCTATGAAGCGGTATATAAGTCTAACTGCTATTGCTATTGCTAACTGCTATTTTTACTTATTTTTTACTTTCACCTCTAATCTATATTACATATATTCCCTAGCAGTTTTCCATCCAAGCACTAACTATGACTGAACTTTCTTAGCTGGAGGGAATTGTGTGTGTGTGTGGGTGTGGGTGTTTGTGTGTGTGTGTGTGCGCGCGTGCGTACGTGCAAAAGATAAAGCAATGTTGGCAGAATTTTGTCATCTAAACATCACTGCCTTTATTTTGAAGCATAATCTCCCAATCGGAGCACAAGGCTGAGATGTGCATCCTTACTGTCTAAGAGTATTTATAATATGGGATTTTAGATATGAGGTCTGTGGTGGAACGCAGTATTTTAGGCTAACTTTGCCAACTGCCAGCAGTTCAATCCTGACTGGTTCGAGTTGACTCAGCCTTCCATCCTTCTGAGGTCAGTAAAATGAGAACCCAGTTGTTGGGGATGACAAGCTGACTCTATAAATCACTTAGAGAGGGCACTGTGAAGCGGTATATAAGTGTAAGGGCTATTGCTATTGCTATTGAGAGCCGAGGTGGCACAGTGGTTAGGGTGCAGTACTGCAGGCCACTTCAGCTGACTGTTATCTGCAGTTCGGTGGTTCAAATCTCACCAGCTCAAGGTCGACTCAGCCTTCCATCCTTCCGAGGTGGATGAAATGAGGACCCAGACTGTGGGGGCGATATGCTGACTCTGTGAACCGCTTAGAGAGGGCTGAAAGCCCTGTGAAGCGGTATATAAGTCTAACTGCTATTGCTATAACTGCTATGTATATATGGTAATGAGATGCAATATTCACAATCCTTAGTTTAGACTATTTCCCCGGGTATCCCAACCCCCTCCCAAAAATAGGCATGAAAAGAAATCATAGCCATCTTAATCCATGAAAACAATCCATACTTGGATAATATAGCAATATATTTTGGGAAAGTGGTCAAATGGCAGTTTGCAAATTTTTGAGCATGTCTATGTGACTTGTGTGTGTCTGTTCAATAGCATTGAAGCAAAAATCAACAGTGTGTGGAATAATGAGAGAGAGAATGAACATAAATGTCCCATCCCTCCGTCCAAAATTGTATTACAAATATTTCACTCAAACAAATATCCTGAGTGCAGAAAACACACACTAATAAGATCTGTAATTAAAACCAAGCTCTGGTGCACTACAGAATACATGTAAAATCCAACTTTCACATTTATAGGTAATTTATCAGTAAATTTACAGGTAAATGTGTTCCAAGAAAAAGTTAGAACAAAAACATTGATATTTAAAGAGAGAACTCAGACATCTCTTCTTTGGTGATGATAAGGATGATATTATTTTATGGGAATCTAAAATTACCACTAATAATATTTATGAAGTCCTAAACTTTCTAAATCACGGCTTATATGCAAAACATCATTGTTTCTGAAACAAGGAAATGCCTATTGTACTTTTTTAAACAGTAACCTTTATAAAAATAAGTAATAACTGCATGATGTATTGCATAAAAGTAACACTCACTGCTTCATCTGGTCTTTGGCTCTTGCTAGCTCCCTGTTCACATTTTGATCAGTTTTCCAATCAGCAGCACCATTCTGTTGATTTTGGGGTGTTTTTCCCCAAAAAATAATCTTCTTTGAGATGTGCTTCTCCTCCGAAATACTTTAGACCACTGGCAGTAAAAAGATTAAAGGCTGCTCTATATCGTAAAATATAGTAGAACCTAGGAATTGATGCTTAATCCATTGCAATGTGAATTCCTCTTTCCTGCTGCTTGCAACAAATATTGGGATTAAGAAACAATTGTATAATTAACTTGTTTTAAGAAGGGGGAAAAAAGAGAAATAAAATCTTTTTTTAAGAAAAGTTCCATCCAATAATGGAAAGAAATAGAACTAGATCCAGAATATTACAAGTTATTAATTTAAAAGGAATGCTATGAAGAGATTATATTAGGAATGGAGGTAAATGTACGTCAGTCAGTCAACAAGAGTGCTGATTTACCACCAGTCTATCAAGTATTTAGAAGGTGTGGACTGGGTAGCCCAAGCAAATGACAGCCAAAGACCTAACAGCCAACCATCAACATACTCCAATCGACATCTAAAAAAACCCACAAACAACAGGACCCATATAAATGCCGCACATAGAACAGCACACACTCTGCTAGAGAAAAATTCCCTGAAGATGGGCTCCAGCATGAATCTGAAAGCTCAGAAGACAAAACCTCTGGTCCACTTGATCAATCCAGATTGGATTCTGCAGAGATTGTATTGTATTCATGCTCAGAGCCCCTCTCTGAGAGAAATAGGTGTTTAAGAACTACGAAATATAAATAATAAAATAAGGTCTCTCTCCCTCCCTCCCTCCCTCCCTCCCTCCCTCCCTCCCTCCCTCCCTCCCTCCCTCTCTCTCTCTCCCTCCCTCCCTCCCTCCCTCCCCCCCCCCCTCTCTCTCTCTGCTTCATGTTACCTACTAAGTGCCTAAATCCACAAATAAAAAGCAGAAAAGGGAGCCCAAGAAAGAATTCTTTGCTCCAGTGGAGTTAATGACAAAACTTCATCTAACCTAAGGGTGAGCAGCACAGCTCAGATCTAAAAAATATATATATTTCCCTTCTTTTTCTTTCTCTTCCCTCTTTTTATCACTGAATTATGATTGTTATAAACTAAGTAAGTATTAAGTAATCATCTTGATATTTTCCAGGTAGAACTTTATTATTTAAACTTTATTCTTTAGCATAACCTCTGCATTTCATCACGTTTTTAATTATCTAAACATCTTAACATGTCAGTATTTTAACATTCTACCCTTGTACAACTATACAGCTTTGTGTATTCTTAGCAGTCACAATTTTCACTTTCTTGCATATTTTCAATATGGTCTGGTACTCCAATTCTTACCCGCTGTTTTTTATTTTTCCTCTTTTTTTCCTCTCTCTTTTGTGTCTATTACTCAGCTACCTGTCACACACTCTCCTTCATCTCTTTAATATGCTTACCGTATTACATCTGCATCTGATCATCAACCATAATAAATGGTCTGTATCTGTGTTTTCAAGAATGAAAGGTATATGTGGCTCCTCCATCCAGAATCCCCTCTATTTAATGGGATTTCTAAATCAGAGAAGGGCAGCTTTTTCATGCTGTTTTGAGAAGGTGGATGAGAAATGTACTGATTCACAAAATGGCTGCCATGGTGAGGTCTGGTGTGTTATTAAAAAAAAAAACATTTACCAAAAAATGAGCTAGCCCTCCCAGGATACTTTCCACCATCCTGGGGCGACTTTTGCTACAAATGAATATTGTGTTGGGTGTTTTGCTTTGTTCGCAATATGTACACATTCCTCTCCTTTGCCTTTCCTCCTCCTCTTCTATCATCTTCATCATCGCTGTCATCATCATCCTCTGTCAAAAGAGACGCTGAGCCTGCATTCAGAGTGCTAGAATTGCTGCTTCTTCTTCTTCTTCTTCTTCTTCTTCTTTTTAAATAGCTGCTTCAGCTTGGTTTTATCACCATTTTTGCCTTTCTGTTTTTAGGACGCAAGGCAATTTGCATGAACATTCAGTTGCTCCACTAGGCATCTTTTACAGCTTGTCTGTATGAACCCTGACATCTTCAATCAGGAACAATGTCATCAACAACACCCTTAATGATTAATAAGCAGTGAGCAAGAAGAGAATGTGTAACAGATCTTTTTTTCTTTTTTTTTAAAGGAGGACAAGGAGGTGGCGGAATCAGTAGCAGCAGCTCTTTTCACACAATCGCCTCCCATTTGCATCCTATGTGCTTAGTAAGGGCATGATACGCATATATATCTCTGTGCATCTGTATGCATTAGGACGCATGCACTATCACAAACTTGGTTTTCAGCATTAGCTTACTTTTTCTCCTTACATTCTTTTTCAGTGCTGCATCAGGAAAACAAATGCAAGATTCTTTTCCTATAAGAAGCAAAATACTTCTTGCACGATTGTGGTTTTTTTGTTTTGTTTTTGCCCTTCTTCAGTGCCCCTGTAAACCTGCACAAGTTAACCCATTCGGTGCTTAGATAAAAACTCCATATTACACAATGAGTTCTCTTGGGCTTCCAGAGGAGTCTTCCCCAATGTGTTTCAGATATATTAGGAGTACACCAGAGGTGGTATTCAGTAGGTTCTGACCAGTTCTGGAGAACTGGTAGCAGAAATTTTGAGTAGTTCAGAGAACCACCTCTGACTGGCCCCGCCCCATCTATTCTCTGCCTCCCGAGTCCCAGCTGATTGGGAGGGAATGGGGATTTTGCAGTATCCTTCCCCTGCCATGCCCACCAAGCCATGCCACACCCACCAAGCGATGTCCACAGAACCAGTAGTAAAAAAATGTGAATCCCACCACTGGAGTACACATCCCACAATGTCCAGCCAGCAATTCTTCCTGCTGAACCTCCAACTCACCCAGAAACCCCAGTTAGGAAAGGCTAGTGTGGGATGTTTCAGAAGCAGTCCGAGATCTTATATGACAACAAACTATGAGTTACAACATTTGAATGCTTAAAAAAAACCTGTTTGAAGCAATACACACCATCATACATATCATGCAAATGTTATTTAGTTATTGCTTCCCTCCACTTGGCCATATTTTCTATCTCTCACATCTTAAAAGGAGAAAGCCGACTGAACAAAAACATTTAATTGACGATTCAATGTATTATGCAAATCTGAAATATGGATAAGGGATGAAGTGAAGCACATTGTGTGATGGCCACATGACCATGGAAACTATTTTCAGATGAGACAGGAGCTGATGTCACAATGGTACGACATGCTATCTCGGAGCTCTGAAGTCGCAGTCATTTTTTTTGCCGCTGGACGGTCCTTTTGGACCTAAACCATCCCGAAGAGATGATGACAGGGAAGAGTACGTCTTGTTGATCCAAGAGAATCTCTTCTTTCCGGCAACAAAAGCACAGCCAAAAGTTGCTGAAGTTAGGACAGCTCCCCAACGGGAGGAAATCGGAAAGAAAAAGTATGTCCATCTGGTGAGGAAATTTTATTGTTATAAAAGAGATTACCACCACCACCTCCCAAAAAAATCAAAGCTAAATTAAACTTGCAAAGAAAAGAAAATAAGCAGCGAAATTAAGCTATATTGGACAGTGTGTTATCCTTTTTTTAATGGATGGAAGTTTTGCAAATATTTCCCACTTTTCAAAGTGAAAGTATTGGTTTTTCTTCTTCTATTTCCTCCAAACAGTGTCTCTTTTTTATCTAAGCAGTGGTGGGATTCAACCGGTGTAACAACTGGTTCACTTCATGCACAGTTTGCCTGTACATGTGCCAAACACACACACACACACACACACACACACACACACACACACACACACACTGCATTTGAAATCAGCACTAAATCTTACCTTTTCCTGCAGCCCTGTTGAGTGAAGCAGATGAGATGTGGAAGTCTGCTGTTGCGCTGATCAGCTGGGCTTCAAACAAAAGATATATAGGATGGAATAGAACAAGGGTGGGTGGGTGAGGCCAACTAATTGTTCACCCCAACCAGTCCAAACTGGCTGAATCCTACACCTGCATCTAACTGCTCTTTTCCATCTAATGGATGCAACTTGGTATGGCCCATTTGCAATTGACTTTCTCTTCCAAGATGAACAGGGCATGAATGGAGCACATTGAGGACTTGTCCCCCCAAATTTAGAGGTACATAACTCTGCTCAATGAAGAGAATCCATAGCTAGAATTGATTTGAAGTCTTAGATTAAAATTTTTGAGAAGAGGAGGCAGAAGCCTCCTCTCTGTATTATTTGTTTCATTGCTTAACTGCCAATGCCATAAAACATTCCTTTTGTTTTCAATTTTTATAATTCACCTTTCACCAGTACAGGAACTGAAGAAAACCCACTAGAACTACTGCTGTTTCAAATTCATATCCTGCCTGTATCCAGAACTAATATTGACACAAAGATCTAGTGTGTGCATCATTTCTATTTTGCCCAGAAAAATAGAATAAAAACAAGAGCATCTTTACCTGATTCTAATTCTTTGGAAAAAGGCAGACACCCCCCCCCCACCAATCACTTTGAAAGGAGCATGTAACTTTCACAACTCGATGTGTTAATGCTTATGTAGTACCACTTAAATCCCAATTATAACTTAAACCACCTTAAAGGGTGGAATAGGTTTATACTTTCTGTGTGTAAATGAATATTACTGAGGGCTAATCTGCTTTTAGGAGATGTTCAGTGTTTTGTAAGATCAACTTTCAAAAGATTCTTGCTAATCTCCCCTCCTACGGGAGTGAAGTACATTCAAGCAACCTTGCCTTTCTATGCAAAATGGCTGGCTTTCTGATTTGTAATTAATGCTTCCTGCGCTCGCTTCCGAGGGAAAGGAATTATAGAGGGTAATGTCATTAATGTAACTGAGGCAGTCCCAAAATGACAGATAGGGTGCTGCCCCCTTTTGGTTATGCGCAGTAGACCAAAAAAAAGACACTAATCATAGTATAGTATTGCTGGCTTGTGCCGGGTTTTCAGAAAAAGAGAGAAACGGTTATTTCATTAAATAGTTCTGGACAATTCCCATTTATTTCTTTATAGAGGAAATTATGGGATTTGAGATATTATAATCTGTCAAAGTTCTAAAATGAATTAATCAAGCCTGTCACTTTTTTTTTTCTCCCCCAGAAATCCAAGCTAATTTAATTTGAATAGAATTTTTTTTCCTCCGGACCTTTGCTCTTTGAAGGAACCATTATGTAAATCAGTTTCAAATAAAGAGCGGCTGCCTCTTCTCTCCAGCATGAATAGAAGGCTGCCCCCTCCCCAATATTTTTTCTATTTACACCCACATGCCCGCTGCAGAATTGCTTCACAGGTTTGTTAGATGAAATTGCTCAATGCAGAAAATCAAGTCCATTTATGTCAAATGGTTCAGTGCTGCCGTTAAATTATACGTTGCATATTTCTCAATAGTACACTATTTGTTCCTTCCAGCTGAGAACCAGATACTAACAATAAGACAAAATAAAATAGGTGAATATGTTGGACATGAATACCCTAAGAGGGAATCAACAGAACTCAGACTGCTGGTGAACCATGAGAGTCCACTCTGTCAAAATGCTTGGTTTGGTGTGTGTGTGTGTGTGTGTGTGTGTGTGTGTGTGTGTGTGTGTGTTTTCCAAAGGAGCAGGAAGAATTACTGGGGAGGGGTAGTTGTGGCACACAGAAATAATACAAGAGGGGAATTAATGCTCCAACGGGCATTGCATTATGCTCTCAATGACATTATAGATTAAGCAATTGAATTGCTCACAGTGAACAAAATGTGGTTGACTTGCATAAGAAGGGAAGCAGTGTGACAAACTCCCCCCTCCCTTCAGTCTTTAAAAGAGAAGGCTGCATGGTTTGAATATTTACCCTTTATTTTAATTTTTAAAAAAGGCTACAAACTTGGGATACAGATGCAACACCAAGAATAAACCATTGATTTGTTAAATAATGGGGAAAATGATCTTCCTTGTCAACCGGTGTCCCACGATCTTCTCCAGTTAATGGGGAATGATTATTGAAAAATGTCATTCTACATTTTAGGGGAGATGTAGGGTTTACAAATACAGTTCATGTACAGTTTTTGAAGTGTTTGTAGCAGAATTAGGAAGCAACCCTCTTCAAGTTTTGTAAATCATAGAGTTGCAGATAAGAAAGGAAGAAGACCAACATTCACAAAGTTTGGTCACAAATTTTCCATGGAACAATATTTTATTGGATTAATATCAACAACAATTCTCACATTGAAAGGCAGTCACATCCCCCACCCCACTAAAGAGCAGTTTATTCGGCTTGACAGTGAAGTTGCTTCTATAGGTCTACTATAAAGGGAAGACATTCATTTGTCCGTTCGTGCTTTAGTTCATTTGTTCAATCAATCACTCAGGCAGTCAGAATAGAGCTGGAAGGGAGCTTGGAGATCTTCTAGTCCAACCACCTACTCAAGTAGGAGACCCTATATTATTTCGGACAAGTGGCTCTCCAGTCTCCTCTTTTAAAAAACCCAGTAATGAAGCACTCACAATTTCTGAAGGCAAACTGTTTCTCACTGTTGGGAAGTTTCTCCTTAATTCCAAGTTGCTTCTCTCCTTGATTAGTTTCTGTTGTGGCTCGGCAGGAGCCATTGGAGCTGCCACCAGACTCCAACAGCAAGGGGTCCTATGAGTCAGCCCTGGAGGATGCGGAAGACCCTGGACAGGGTTCTGACTCCGAGCAGGGCGCAGAGAGACTAGTTGGTCCCCAGGTGACGACTGAGCCTTGGATCAGTGGGGAGGAGACAAGAGAGGCTGACACAGAAACCTCCTATGAGTTGTTTCGGGATGCACGCAGGCGAAGGGCTGACCGGCGTAAAGAACAATTGAGTACTTACAGGAGATGATAACAAGCAGCTGTTGCTCGTTAGGATCTCCTCCTGCTGATAAAAGAGACTGCTGGTACCACGCCCTGGTTGCAGAAGTCAACGTTCCTCGTTCGCGTTCACAAATCGAGAGAAGCCAACTTGGATAAGTGGCTTGATATATAGAATCCTGTTTACAGTGTTTTGTGAGTTATAGGACGTTTGCCAGAACAATTATCTTTGTTTCTTTTGGGCTCGCAGCCAGCAAGAGCTGGGACTGATTAAAACATTATTTCATACGTCTGCTTGGCTTTCGTTCTGGAACGGAGAAGGGGGGATCAGAACAAGTTTCTATCCATTGTTTCTTGTCCTGCCGTCTGATGCTCTGAAAATAATTTGACTCCCTCTTCTTTGTGGCCACTCAAATACTGGAATACTGCTATTATCTCTCTGCCCCCACCAGTCCTTCTTTTCTCTAGACTAGCCAGACCCAAATCTTGCAGCCGTTCTTCATATGTTTTAGTCTCCAGGCCCTTAATCATTTCAGTTGCTCTTCTTTTAAATCACTTTAAAATATTATGTATTATTATTTAAATTATCAAAGTAATATTTCATATGTTTTTAAATCACTTAAAAAGAAACTGAGGCCTTACATGATTAAGACCAGAGCACAAGTGTACGTTTAGTTGGAGACAATGTAAAACCATTTTTATCTTTTCCCTTCACTCCACTATATGAATCAGTACAATGGTGGGATTCATATGGTGGAGTGAAAGGAAAGGATAAAATGTGGCTTGGTGGGCGTGGTGTGACTTGAGGGCATGGCTTGGTGGGCATGGCAGGGAAGGGTTCCTGTAAAATCCCCGTTCCCTCCCCACCCCACTTGCTTTCCAGCTCTGTTCTTCTCTTGTTAGGGCAACAAAAGAAGATCAGTTGGGAGGCAGCTGGGGGAGGGGGGTCAGCCTATTTGCCAATTCTCTGAACTACTCAAAATTTCTACTACCAGTTCTCCAGAACCTGTCAGAACTGGCTGAATACCACCTCGAATAAGTAGCTCTGGATTCAAGCAGGAGAATATGGAGTAACTCATGGGGCCTATTTTATTTTTTTCATTATCTACTTGAAACCATTAGAAGTGGAATATGTGACCAACTAAGCACTGTCAAATGTATCAGATTGAACAATGGAATTCAAACAGTCTTTCCCATGACATGCAATGTATTTTTTGGAGTATAAGATGCACCTTTTTCCTCCCCAAAGTAGGGTGGAAATGTGGGTGCGTCTTATACACTGAATGTAGCCCACCCACCCCCACCAGAGGCCAAAAACATGAGACATGGAGGCAGTGGTGGTCCGTGGCAATCCCTGCAGCCTGGATCAACTGATTGGGGGTATTCCGGCAGTCCAATCCACCCGTCAATCAGTTGTGATGAATCAGGCTGCAATAAGTGCTGAAGCTGATCTGGCTAATTAGAGGTTGCAGCAGTAGTCACATTCAGAAAGCACAGTAACTGATTCAGCAGGATTCAAAATAATAATAATAATATTATATAATACATTACCAAAAGCAGGTTTTCCAAGGTAGCAGCAAATACAAGCAAAACACAAGCAGTTTCACTTTCAGTTCTCGGCTAAGCCAGGCTCCTTCCTGTCTCACACAGCAAATTTCAGAGTCCAAATAACCCTCATTGGCTGATTTAGTTGATATGCCTATTTATTGGCTGACCTTATTACCAAGTATCAGCTGAATACCATGGATGCTAGTAGGCAGAGGCTGATTTTTTCTTCTTATTATTTTCCTCCCAAAAAACTAAGGTGCGTCTTATACTCCGGAGCATCTTATACTCCGAAAAATACAGTAATTGGTGTCACCATTGACTCATTACCTGAAAGAAGTTGGTGGAGGAGGAGGAGGAAGAGAAAATGTTTTGTATAGCACCAAAGGTGATTGTTTTTTCAAGCATTCTCTCATAAAATTACAATTTTGCCCTGCTTATATGAGAAAATAAAAGGGCACTATGTATGCGTATAGACTTACCCAAATAAAGTTTTAAAATTCATTTGAAAAAAGACTTTAAAAATCAATATATCTACAAGACACTCATATCTAAAACTGATCATGGCCAAAGTCCTGGTCAGTCACTACGTTTCCTATTTCATTCCATTATGCATTTATTTTATGACAGTTATAAAAGAACCTCATATATAGAGAGACAAAAAATAAAGATCAAAGTATATACTGTATTTTTCGGACTATAAGATGCACCAGAGTATAAGGCAAAAGATTATGTATGTTGGGCGGGGTTTGACGTCGCAATGACACAACATGCAATCTTGAGTCTCCAGGATTGCTATCGATACCTCTGTTTCTGGATGGTCCTTTTGGACCTAAACTGTTTTGAACAAACAGTGATAGAAAAGAGCATATCCTCCTGAACTAAGGGGCATCGTAAAGACCCTGATTGATCCAGGAGAAAGCTCTTTTTGCCAGCTACAAGAGAAGCAAGCAAAATGGCTGCAGAAGGTTGAGACAAGCCTCTGAAACAGAAGCTGTGCAGGAGTGTGTCGAATTGGTGAGAAAAGTTTTTATTATTGGAGAAGGGAAAACTCACTACTGGTTCTGTGGGCATGGCTTGGTGAATGAGGCTTGGTGGGCATGGCAGGGGAAGGTTCCTGCAAAATTCCCATTTCCTCCTGATCAGCTGGGACTCGGGAGGCAGAGAATAGATGGGGATGGGGCCAGTCAGAGGTGGTATTTACCGGTTCTCAACTATTCAAAATTTCTGTACCTGTTCTCCAGAACTGGTCAGAACCTGCTGATACTACCTCTGCACCTTTCCCTTTGGTGCCTTAGCATACTTTCCAAATTAGTAACTTTTGCGTACTACCAAACTTTTGGCTACCAAAGCTTAAATGGATTCAAAAGTCATCTGTCCTTAATAAATAAAGAAGTTTGTGGGGGAAGAAGTGCCACCAAAGTCAATCAGGAAACACAATAATTCCTACTCAGTTACAACCATGGGCACCTGGATAATCCCTTAGGATCACAAATAGCAACTTGTGCCATCAAGGGAAGAATAGTCTGATTCATTATTCCTGACTCGCTATTGGATAAGTACACCCACATATGAAATGAAGGCTTGCTCATCTCTCTTGCTCTGAGAAAGGGGAGATGGCAAAAGGAAGCCCCACCATAATGTTAAGGTAACGGTTCCCCTTGCACATATGTGCTAGTCATGTCCAGACTCTAGGGGGCAGTGCTCATCTTCTGTTTCAAAGCTGAAGAGCCAGCGCTGTCCAAAGACATCTATGTGTCATGTGGCTGGCATGACCTAAATAACAAAGGCACATGGAGACCTTGTTACCTTCCCACCAAAGGTGGTCCCCTATTTTTCTATTTGCATTTTTAACTGCTTTCGAACTGTTAGGTTGGCAGAAGCTGAGACAAGTAATGGGAGCTCAGTCCACTCCATAATGTTACTGGGGGCCATATCTGCAGTTTTGACTTGGCATAGACATTTTGCTACCTTTAGCAAAGGAGAGAGTGCCATCCATCTTCATTTCGCAGATAGAAACCATCAGGACTGATGAGGGAATTGGGCCTTGCTTGTATTCAGGCAATGCACCAGCCTCTTCAGCTACCTTCATACAATCTCTCCCCTTCATTTTCTGCCCCATAGCATCTTCTACTCAAGAGAGCAGCCTTGCCTGATTTAACATTAGGGCCAGTTGGCTGCTGTTAGCTTAAGAAAGGGGGTTCTCAAAATATAGAGCTTTTCAAGGTGAGGCTATCTGCTATTTAGAGGACTATGTTTGCAAGGGTTTGCATTTGAGACTGTAATATCCTTGTAACAGTTCTTCTGCAAGTACATAATTGACCTGTCAGCCCACCTTGTAATAATAACTGTGATAGACAGGAAATATATTAAGAAGGACATTAGTGTCGGGGATGCTTTAGATCCTTTGCTGTCCTTCACCTTGCTTTCTTTTTAATTAGGACTCAAGCATTTGCAGATTGTAATGAATTGTCATATTATTATTATCATCATCAATAGATTTTTCTCTTCTCAAAGATTAATTAGGCAGCAGTACAAAAGACAACTTTGGGGTCCTTGCGGAGATTAGAGTTTAAAGTAAGAATGCCATTTACACTTAGAGAAATAATATTTGTGAACATCCACTTATTAAATATAAAAATTGTCTGCAATATCGTAGAAGAAGGCACAAAAGAAATTTCTGGGGGAAATGTTATAATTGGAATCACACAGAAGTATATACTCGGTAAACTATTATGTCCACTGCTATTATGCACTATAATCTACTATAGTAGTGGAGTAAGAGTTAATGTATAGATGGTTTTTTTTTTTAGCTTCCCAGTCTAAATGACTAGCCCAGCATCAGCCACTGGTTTCTATGCCTAAAAGAGGATTAGAAACTCAATCTTTCCACTTCTAGTCCAGCATCTTAATCATTACATTACAGTGAGTTTTAGTGTGCATCAGTGGTGGGTTTCAAAAATTGTTCGAACCTACTCTGTGGGTGTGTGGCTCCTTTGTGGAGTGGCTTGCCACCCATGTGGCCGGATGGGAGTGGCTTGCCACCCATGTAACCTGGATATGAAGATGCCGACGACACTTGTCAGACCACCTTAAATTACCTCACACCAGCACTGGCATGCATAAGAATATTGAGTAAAGTAGTTTTTTAAAAGGCATCTTGGTTTGCGTTAAAACAACTTCAACACATGCAATGTTCTGATTGCACCACAAACGCAGTAGTCATCCTTACCTTTCACCAAGGCATTGAGTTTTATAAATATGAGCATGATAGTGTAGAATAATCTTATCCAAAGACCAGTGGTGGGTTTCAAAAATTTTGGAACCTCTTCTGTAGGTGTGGCCTGCTTTCCGGGTCCACTGGTGGACCTCTTCTAACCGGTTCGGTAGATTTGATGAACCGGTTCTACCGAATAGGTGCGAACTGGTAGGAACCCACTTCTGGTGTGCATGTATATATTAAGGTATGTGTAATCTACATGTCACAAAATAATAGATCCAGTTTATAACTATGTATACACTATAAATCCTGGAAACCAAAAAAACACAAAATGTCAACAGCATAGCATAGATAGCACCCTAAATTTCAAAACATGACAAAATAAAAAGTTTCTTACAAATGAAGGTAAAACTATTCCTTCTATGTGGTTATCCTCCGGACACACAGATTTCAGCTCCCAAAAGTCCTTGCTTATAATAGTCACTGTTAAAAATTCTTGGTGCTAACCCTCCCCCCACCCCCTTATCTGAAACACTACAACAATAGTGAAAAAAAAAATGGTAATTTGACTGTCTTTAAAAAAAAGCATAAATTCCTAAGATACCAGAATGGCTCCAACAGAAGAGAATATATGGAGTTCAGTGTTGAACTAAAGAGTCTTCATTGCTCTCTGAGTTTGGGTGTTGGTTTGCAGATGTTCCATTAGATACAGCTTAAGTGAATCACTGATTATGCCATTCTAGATAACCTATTGCATCCTTTAATACAGAAGTGTGCTATAAGGGCAGGCCAATATCAGCACCCCCAACCAAAATGAACATATCTGGTAAAGCCATTTGCTTGTTATACATTGCTTGTTCCACGCAGCTCTTACTTGTTTGCTGTTGTCACCTGATCCCCATTCTCTCAATTGCATTCAGTCATCTCTTCAAGACTCACCTATTTTTTCCTTTTCACGATTGCTTCTCTTTTCTTTTTTTAGTGACCATGTAATGCTTGTAAGAGTGAAGGTACATTTTGTATATATTTTTACAGCTTATTCATAGTTGAGATATAATATACAACATCAATGGATGTAGCACTCAAACTCTAAAAGGCCAAGTTGAAGGTAAATCATCCTGGGGGACTCACTAAGAGTTGACACTGACTTGATGGCATTTAATCCATGAACCCTTACATTATTTGCAGATCTTATAGTTTCCAGCACTTATTGAAACCAAAATTATTTTGTTAGCCATGATGAAAGTCACAACAACTACCACTGGTTACATCTTAGAAGGACTATGTGTGGATTTAACTCAGGATCCTTAAATGTAGCAGAATCCATGGTGTCTTTTCTTTCTTTCCCATCACTTAATCAAACATAAATGCTATAATATTAGACATTTTCTGTCTTCTAAACCAGGAGTCCCCAACCTCTAGGCCATGACCCACTTCTGGGCCAAAGTCAGAGGTAGGTTGCTCCTGGTAGTGGTGGCAGTTGGTGGCTCCACCCACCCGCCCGGACACTCCTGCACATGAGAGAGAGAGAGAGGGAGGGAGGGAGGGAGGGAGAGAGAGAGAGAGAGAGAGAGAACGAGCAAAGCAGTAGTAAAACTGGTACAAACCACAACTGGCCTCAGTCTATTCAAAACCAGGCCATGGGAGAAATGGACAAGTGTGAGCGTGTGAAACTCCACTTGTGTGAGTAGAGGGCATTGCATTCGTGCACTATTTCATTCGTCCAAATGAAGCTTTGTATGTGAGCACAAATGCCCTCCACTTATGCGAGTGGAGCTTTGTGCACAACTGTGTGAATCTCCATTCACATGAATGAAGGGTATGCGGATGCATTGCTAGCACAAATGGAGCTGTGTACACTCACATGACTCCCCTGCATCGGGCCGTCAAGCTGCTTGGGGACTGCTATTCTCCACAACAATCCAAATTGTGCATATAAAGATTTAGGAAGCAAAACACAATGAGAAGCTGGGTAACAGGAGTTCTCTCTTCTACTTTCACATTGCATAGTTAACTGTTCTTGCCCCACTCCATCCGGTAATGAACGCAGACAAAGGCTTAGCTGTTTGCCACTCTTTATTCACAGCAATTATAATCCTGTTAGCTGAAAGCCCAGACACGACTCACTGGCAAGAAGTTGGCAGCACCCCAGACTCCAACAGACATGGGAACACAAGGCAGACCAGACAAGGAGTTCTCCAGATTTTTATGAATGGTTGTGTCCTCCCAAAGTCTCTTCTTACATACTTTCTTGGGAGGGGCCAAGCCACAGCCACCTGGGCTTGATTATCTCTTATGAGTCTGTCTCCGTAACTGCTGCCTCCGTTTCTCTGCCCTATGTTGCCTCGCATCAGGGACAAACTCCCTTTGATCTTCCCCACTGCTCCATGCCTCAGGCGCCTCCTGGTGGCCAACTAGCCTCTCTGGTCCCTGCTCTGAGTCTGAACCTACCCAGGGTCCTCCACATCTTCCATAGCTGACTCATAGGGTTCCTCACTATTGGAGTCCATCAGCAGCTACAACGCCTCCTGCTGGGCCACAACAGTTAACATAATCCATTTATCAGGCTTCAGACCCGGTTACAGCACAGAAACCGCTTTGGTCGCATTGACCGATGATCTTTGGAGAGCCAGAGATGGAGGCCATGCCTCCATCCTGGTTCTCCTCGACCTCTTGGCGGCTTTCGATACCATCGACCATGGTATCCTTCTGCGACGACTGCGGGAGGTGGGGGTGGGAGGCACTGTGTTACGGTGGTTCTCCTCCTACCTCTCGGACAGGTCGCAGTCGGTGTTAGTGGGGGGGGCAGAGATAGACCCCTAGGCCCCTAACATATGGGGGTGCCGCAGGGTTCGGTCTTATCCCCCTACTATTTAACATCTACATGAAACCGCTGGGTGAGATCATTCGGAGGCACGGGATAAGATACCATCAATACGCGGACGATACTCAGTTGTATCTGTCCGCCCCGTGCCAACTCAATGAAGCGGTGGACGTGATGAACCGGGGTCTTGAGGCCGTTATGGACTGGATGAGGGCTAACAAGCTTGTACTCAACCCGGAGAAGACCGAGTGGCTGTTGTGTTTTCCTCCCAATAATTCAATCAGTGTTCCATCGCTCAGGCTGAGGGGTCAAATTTTATACCCCTCAGAGAGGGTTCGCAACTTGGGAGTCCTCCTGGATCCACAGCTGACTTTTGACCACCATCTGACGGCTGTGACCAGGGGGGCATTTGCCCAGGTTCGCCTGGTGCGCCAGTTGCGACCCTACCTGAACCGGGAGGCCCTCACAACAGTCACTCGGGCCCTTGTGACCTCTAGGCTGGAATACTGCAATGTGCTCTACATGGGGCTGCCCTTGAAGAGCATCCGGCGACTTCAGCTAGTCCAGAACGCAGCCGCGCGAGTGATTGTGGGTGCACCTCGGTTCACCCACATAACACCTATCCTCCGCGAGCTGCGCTGGCTACCTGTTGATCTCCGGGTGCGCTTCAAGGTGCTACTTGTCACTCATAAAACCCTTCATGGTAGTGGGTCTGCGTACTTGAGAGACCGCCTCCTGCCAATTACCTCCCTGCGACCAATTAGATCACATAGATTAGGCCTCCTCCGAGTTCCATCTGCCAGTCAGTGCCGACTGGCAACTACACGGAGGAGAGCCTTTTCAGTAGTAGCTCCGACCCTTTGGAACGATCTCCCCGTGGAGATTCGTACCCTCACCACCGTCCAGACCTTCCGCACAGCCCTTAAGACCTGGCTAGCCCGTCAGGCCTGGGGACAAAGATAACTGTCCCCACCCGAATGATGAATGAATGTTGCTTACTATTTTACTTCTATGTATTGTTTGTGTCTATTGTCTGTATACCCCCCCCCCTCATTTTATGTAAGCCGCCCTGAGTCCCCTCAGGGAAAAGGGCGGCTTATAAGTATTAATAAATACTCAAATACTCAAATTATCTGAAAAAAAGCTCTGGATCTGGAAAATAAGAAGATAAGAGATAATAATTTATCTTCATAGCTGTCAATAACAATTACAGACTTCATAAGTTTGGTAAATGAAGAATGTGAGTACCTTCAAAACATGATGTTTAACAAAAACCATAGACATTTCAAACTAAATATTTTGTGATACTGGCAAACTCTGCATTGCATTGTTATATTAAACATGATGTCATTTTCCACACAGTATTCTTCATGGTCATTACACCTAGAAACTTTCATTGCTTAAGTATTTGTTTTATTCAGTAAATTGAGTTCCATTTATTGCAAATAAAATAAATAACTCCCAGTTTCGGGCTATTTTGTTTGATGGTAGGTCTATTTATAATTCAACAGTAGTAAACATTCAGATAAATCTCACACACTAAAGCAGTGAGTGCGAATGTGACAGTTATGATAAAAAGTACATCAGACTGAATGATCAACAATGTGCTTTAAATCCCCATTGTATGTGTGTCTGGGTATTTATCCTGGGTAAATTACATTTGGAAAAGGCAAGTTTAGTTGATATTTATGTCTCATAAGTAATAAACTATATTTTGCTCACTCCAAAGCAACAAATTAAAAATAATAATTATTTATTGAATTGATATAGTCACTCATTTTAAAAATAGCTCTATATAGCAGTAATATTTTTAGGGAAGACTTACAGTAAACATGACTTCTAATGTTGAAATCAATACACCAAATTACTATTTTGGGGGTGATTTAGGATTAGTGGATATTTGGAGAGTTTATAATCCCTCTTGATAGGCTTTTCTTATTTTTCCTAATCAACATAGTTGGCAAATTAAGGTGGCAAATTGACAGCTGTTAAATTTTGCATATTAGAGACAAAAAAGCTAACTTCCTATGATTTTTCTCATTAGATGCCAACTATTGATATTGTGAAATAATACTTTATAAAAGTCAGCATCAGAATCAAGATAAGGGAAATAAGTTTATTCATAGATTGGATCAATTATGTATCCTTACTTTGATCAAATTCAAAGTGTATTGATGGGAAACAGGTTTCTACTTGGTAGACCCATGAAGCAAAATTACCCCTTGTCTTTTCTTCTTTTTCTCTTTATTATAAGTCCCAAGCTAATATAATGCATTCAGATAATAGAATTCATGATATTAAAATTAAATTTGAGAGCAGGTTGGATTTTTTTCCCCAAATGATACAATACCCTCATTTATAAAACCAGTTCAGTATTTCTATAGAACCCTGATATACAGGATTACTGTATGCATAAATCAGAAATAATGTGCTTTCATGTGCCCAAATTGCAGCTGAAACAACAGTTTCACTATAAATTGAATATATATATATATATATATATATATATATATATATATATATATATATATATATATATATATATATATATTAAAAACTAAGCAATATTTGTCATCTACTAACAAATAATTGATAATGTATTTGAAGGTTAGATGAATAGAATAAGGATAAATCTGGAAAAGAAATGGGCAAAGTTACAGTTGTCTTACTTAGGAAGAATGACTGTTCCTGAAAATGGATATTTTACCTAGATTGACTTACCTGTGTTGAAAGAAATGTCCTTCTGGGTTCAGCTCCAAGTGGGGAAGAAGACACTGGAGACATGGAGGCTGCTTGGAAAGATGATTTATTGTTGGACAGGGCCACATGGCTTGAGCCCTGAACAGAAAAGGTGATCACATGTTTCAATGTTGTTGGAGAAGAAGAGAAGGGCTGAGGGAGGGGCTTGCTAGGCTTTTTATACCCTGTTTAGTCCCACCTCTCTGTTTCCTGTTCCTGTATAAGAAATGTATTCTGATTGGTTATCAGACTCCCATGGTGCCATGCAGGGGGCTACTCTCTAGGCTGTGATGAGTTCTCAGATGCCTTTTGGTCAGTTGAGTAATATCCCTTCCCCCTACAGCTGCAGTGAGGAGAAGTCTTTATTATGTAAAGTGGGCTAGCCTGGCCATCTTAATGACCCATTAGCTGGGGATGGGCAGAAAGCTATAGGCAACTATTCTGTCTTTTAAAACATGTTTCTTTTCACATCCAGAGAAATATTCTGCCTTTTCAATATTTCCTAGGATATTTCATTTTTCTGGGAGAGGGCTGGATGATAACTTCCCACACCTGAATCAAATTCTTCCAGTAAATTTCTTAGAATATAGATTTAATAGTTGGCAACAGCTATTGAAACTGTTTATCTATTGGGGCAAAAATGCTAGATTGAAAAAGAACAGAAATCTGCCAAGGATGATCATTTAGGAGTGCCCTTCTTAATTTAGTGTTTTAAAACTTTTCAAATTAAATAAATTATTTGGCCTCATGTGGAATACAATCCCAATTAAGTATACTTCAAATGAACCTAATATAAATGTACTTGTTGAGAATTTCAATCAATCAGAAGAGAGCTGGAAGGACCTTGGAGGTTTATATCGTTTCAGACAAGTGACTGTCCAGCCTCTTAATAACCTCCAGTGATGAAGCATCCATAACTTTTAATGGCAGCTGATCAACAGGTTAATTGTTCTCACTTTTAGGAAGCTTCTCCTTAATTGTTGCTTCTCTCCTGGATTATTTTCCATCCATTGTTTCTTGTCTAGCCTTCTGGTGCTTTGGAAAATAAATTGCCCCCCTCCTCTTTGTGGCAATCTCTCAAATACTGGAATACTGCTATCATGTTCCCCCAGTCCTTATTTTCTCTGGATAGTCAAACCCAAATCCTGCATATGTTTTGATCTCCAGACCTTTCATCATCTAAAGCTTTTCTTTGCTCTTTTTCCAAAGTCTCAACAACTTTTTCTGTAATGTGGTGGCCAAAACTGGATGCAGTATTCCAGGTGTGGCCTTTTATTTGCAATTTAAAACAGGAACGCTGGATAAAGTGCCTTTCCTCCTTCAAATTCGGATTGCTGCATTGTCAAATATAAAGTATGTTGCAAGGTGACTTTAAAACAAACAATAATCTGTAAAATACACAACACGCTGTATAATTGCTTGTTGCTATTAACACAGTTGCAGTGCATAACAGAAATAGCTTGCTTAAGAGATTTCCGGCAGACTAAGATCAATGAAGATTGAACCAGATGACTGCTTCTCGCAGGCTTCCTTCAAGATATGGGATGCTTCCCTATTCCTTGGCCTTTAGAATTGGAGTCTTTCCTTAGCTAATGCCTTAGAATATTGATAATATTTTTTTGATGTTTGAATGGGACTTAATAATAACCCTCCTACAGTTTGTCTTATTTTGCCTATGGTTGCCTTGAGTGTTTTGGAGCTCACCTTGAAATAAATTTACTAAAGAAACATTCTGGTGATCAATTCATGGTAAACCTTGAAGCAGCCAAGCAGCTCCCATACAAAGCATGATTTCTTTATTGTTGTGTTAAGAGAAGAGATGAAATGTACTCAGACATGTGGCTAAAATAAAAGAATTCTGAAGCATGCTGGAAAATCGATACAATTACCATAGAGTAAGATACTTTTGGGCTATGCATTCTGTTTTAGATTTAATTTTGGTTCTCCTTCATTTAATTATTTTCGATTAACATTAAAGGAGTAAAACAGGAAGGGGAAGAAAGGGGAAGCCTTCCCTTTTCTGGAGTGTATAAATGGTATAGCTAATCATTTTCAACAGTTTTGATAAAATAGCACTGACATTTCCAGCCTCTTTAAAATTATGCAAATGACTGAGTGATAAAGCACTGGAGCTCTCTTCTCAAATAGAACACTGCTGTTTAAAGTGGTGTTGTATGTCAAGTAGGCTAAGGTGTGGGTTCTTTGATTAGAATATTCCCTCTCCTCCACCCCCATCTTTTCTGCAGCACAAATCTGTGTGCCATCTGGTCGCCCACAGTCCTTATTATCATTCAAAATCACATGCATTCAAGTTCCCCAAGATAGGGCTGCATTTTAATTGGTGGGGAGATAAAAGAAAATGTGCTTCACGTGGCCTTCCCTTCATTCAAGTCCAGGGGTGGGTTCCTGCCAGTTGTAACCTCTTCTGTAGGAGAGGTTCCACAAATCTACAGTGCCGTTTAGAACCGGTTCTAGCTCCCTCCCCCCACCCGTCCGCACATCATCAAGATGAAGAGTGAGAGGAGGAATTCTGGGAGTTGAAGTCCACAAGTCTTAAAGCTGTCAAGTTTGAACACCCCTGGGGGTTTTTTTTCTAAAGGGTTAGGGGTGCAAGGGTCTTGTAACTTGACAGCTTTAAGACTTGTGTGCTTCAAATGCCAGAGTTTCTGAGCCAACATTTTGGTTGCTAAGCAAGAGCGTTGTTAAGTGAGTTTCACCACATTTTACAAGTTGGCCACACCCACCCAGTCACATAGCTGTAAAGCCACTCCCACCTGGTCACATGGCTGGCAAGCCACTCCCACCTGGTCACATGACCGGCAAGCCACTCCCACAAAGCAGGCCACACCTACAGAAGAGGTTCTAAAAAAATTTGAAACCCACCACTGTTCAAGTCCATCATGTTTTAATCTGACAGTAGTGTTTTGAGAACTCAACCCTCTCTATAACTCATAATCATGGTTAGGTTTGTTTTTTTAAATTATTATATGCGGTTTCTAGAGTTGGCGGTGGGGTCAGTGGTGGAATGCCCCAAGCTTTTGGTACTGGGAAATTGTAACCTCCATTCTCAGGAAACAGGTTTCAGTTAAACTCAAGGGTTCATGGTCTTGATCTTCTCCCTGTAGAGCTCTGGCCAATACATTCATATAGTCCCATGTTGACCTGGCCTTCACTCTAGAGCAGTTGTATCATCATCTGAACATGTTTTTTTTTACTACTATTACTTTCTCATCTATCTTCTTTGACCTGCCAAATCTCTGTGTGGTGGTTGACTAGATTAAGGTGATGTAGCCTAGGCATTTAATGGACCCAATGGGCTTTTGGACCAGTCTCTGGAACACAGAGGAGGAGGGAACATGGGGAAAAATTGGCCGAATACCTTTCCTTTCTTATGGATTCTAGTAAATTCTCCAATTATAGAGGAGCTGCAGGAGATGGGACTAGTCTAGACTCTTAGAGAAAAACCAGTGAGTGAATCTAGCTGTTTGGGAGAAGAGTTTGGTGATGAGAGTAATGGAGCATTTTTATTTTTCCACTGGCTCTAAAGCTACTTATTCCCTTCCGGGAAAATATGAAAGTGAAAATCATCCTGTATACCACTATGACAATTTTGCAAATTTCTTTGCAAGTAAAATTGCTTCACTGTTTTTCAATTTTAACTCTGCAATGATCTACACACAAATAGTAAGGATGCATATAGATTTGTGGAAAGATGTCCTCCCACATTGTAACCTTTAGAGGCTGTGTCACCTCCTGTTTCTTTAGGAATTCAAGGAAGCAGAGTTTAACTAGGATTTTTAAACTCATGATCGCCACAAGGCAAATGTGAGAGAGCAAACAGATCACGTCAAAAATGGTGGGTATGATAAGGCAATCAAAGTCTCATCCTTTTGCACGTGTTTCATACATCACACATCATAAAAGGGGGCTTGAGCTCTACCTTATTCCTATCATTTTGACATTTACACACCCACCCATTGATGCCCCCAATAGCTGCAATTGCATAACCATTAGGAGCCATGGTGGTGCAGTGGTTAGAATGCAGTAGAGCAGGCAAACTCTGACCACAGGCTAGAGTTCGATCCTGACTGGCTCAAAGTTGACTCAGCCTTCCATCCTTCCGAGGTCAGTAAAATGAGGAACCAGATTGTTGGGGATAATATGCTGACATTTGTAAACAGCTCAGAGAGTGCTGTAAAGCACTGTAGGGTTTAAGCACAATTGTTATTACCTTCTTCCATGTAACACATAACAGCTAAAGTAGAAGGACAAAGAAGCATGCATGCTGATATCAGTTCCTATTTCCCCAACTTATACCTTCCTGTTCTGACCCCCCTCATTCCACACCAAAGCACACTCTGAGCCAGAGATAAATTACAGCATTTAATTAACAGACAGACAGGTCCGGGCAGCAATAAACACAGATAAGGCTTGGCAGCAATCCAGCCTGCCAAGCTTACAGTAATGTCCTCCAACATTCAATCCTGTGTTGACTTCTGCAAAGAGGGGCATGTGCACAAGTAGCTTTTTATAGTCTGGAGAGGAGCCACCAGCTGAGTGGAATTACCTCCTGTAATTGCGTAATTGTTCCTGACGCCTATTAGCTCTTCGATGGCGTGCATCCAGGAACAACTCACTACTGGCTTCCGGCTCACTCTCCCTTGTCTCCTCCCTACTGGTCCAAGGCTCAGGTGCCTCCTGGTGGCCAACCAGCCTCTCTGAGTCCTGCTTGGAGTCGGAACCCTTTCCAGGGTCCTCCACATCCTCCAGAGCCAACTCATAGGGCCCCTCGCTGTCGGAGTCTGGTGGCAGCTCCAACGGCTCCTGCTGGGCCACAACATCTTCCCTTTTACTTTAATAAGTTCTCCTCCATTCAACTAAGAGATCTGAAGGTGAAATATAATGGTGTTCACTTATATGTGAGAGCAATTACCCAGGTGAACCTAACAATATAAGGAATTATGCTTGTATTAGGCAAGGAAACAAGTTCAAGCCAGCTTTGTACCTTCCAGCTGAAAACACTGTCAAGCACAATCAGGGAAGCAAGATTCAGAGGGTGTTTTATTAATCATGTTTAATGCAAAGGAAAAAAAGGGGGGTTAGCATACAGAATTTTAGGTGCTTAATTAGCAAAACTCCCCTTGTTTCTAGTTAATTTAATAAGGTGGAGTTTCTGGGACTCATTTGAAATTCTCTCTCCTGGATAAATAAATGTTTTATTTATTAATCAAAATCATACAGCTGCCCTGTTTACCTTAGGTGATTCTATTGAAGGGCTAATGGCTCTTTTATCAAAAAGACCAAACTCTCCATCTGCTCTTTGTTTTTCATACTTTGAAGTACTCCACTTTCTTTTCCAACTTCTACGAATGACCTTACAGTCCATGAAAGAGGAATAGGCATAACAAGTATAGTCCCATCCTCTGACATATTTAATTCTCATGCTAGATAAGATTAATGTCTATAGCTTGACATAGTTTGGGGAGAGCTTAGTTAGTAGAAACAACTTAGTATTTCACTTAGCACTTATATTCTGCTTCATAGTGCTTTTATAGCTCTCTTTAAGCGGTTTAGAGAGTCAGCATATTGCCCCCCAACAATCTGGGTCCTCATTTTACTGACCTTGGAAGAATGGAAGGCTGAGTCAATCTTGAGCCAGTGGGACTTGAACTGCCAAACTGCTAGCAATCAGCAGTCAGCAGAAGTAGCCTGCAGTACTGCACTCTAACCACTGCGCCACCATGGCTCTTTCACTTATTTCCAAGAGTCTTGAAAGTGAGTTAGACAAACTCACAATCATCACATGCACAACCAAAACTTTTGCCTTATTTGCTTTTAGAAATAGACTTGTTTTGCCCAACTTGGTTAGGGTACTTACTAGTTAATACACAGACCAGGTACTAATAACTAAAGAGCTAGTAGGAAAAGATAATATGCTATTCGGCATATGAGAGTTTTCTCGGAGCATTTCAACTACTCTTAGAAATGTTGATCCCCACCACAGGGGAAAGATAGGCGGTATGAATCTCCAGAAGGCTCATAAAACATGATTATTGAAATTATCTTGGGGGGGGGGGGGAGCTTGCTAAGCCATTAAAAAAACATGGTTAAAGCTAACCATAAAGTTCAGTATATTTGGTGGGTGCAGTCACAAAGCCTTTGTATCATGCAAAGTTAGCGAATCCACAGTTTGTGGGTAAGTCATTTTGCAGTTTTAGAAGAGATCAGCTGTAGCGCACTGAAAGAATGGAATCTTGAAGTCTCTGCATGTGGGGCTTACAGATATAAAGTGGCAGATTGACTGTCTCATAGCAATTCCTGTTTCCAGCCTCCACTTGCTTATTTTTGCAGATAAGGCAAATATTAGTGAAAAGCCTCCAGAACTACCTGTCCGAGGAGACTCAGCTAATACTGCCCCCCCTCCCCCGGCAGCATCTCACCTCCTTGTAGAAATGGAGTAGTAAGCACAATCACGGATTGGGGGAAAAATGTAAACACTTTTTGCTGTTTCTGCTTGAAAAAAAAATACTAGAGTGACAGGGTGATCAGATGCTGTTTTGTGCTAAGTACAGATGTCACCCAATTAAAGAATTTTAGCTGATTAAGTAGATGCCTCTTTAATCACAATTAATTTTGATTCACTTTGCATAGTGGAAGGGGCTTTTTTTGTGTGTGCAAAACGTTGGAAACAGTAACGGAAGAGTTTAGGGCCGAGGTGACACAGTGGTTAGAGTGCAGTACTGCAGGCCACTTTAGCTGACTGCTAGCTGCAGTTCGGCGGTTCAAATCTCACCGACTCAAGGTTGACACAGCCTTCCAGCCTTCCGATGTGGGTAAAATGAGGACCTGGATTGTTGTTGGCGGCAATATGCTGACTCTGTAAACCGTTTAGAGAGAGCTGAAAGCCCTATGAAGCGGTATATAAGTCTAACTGCTATTGCTATTGCTAGGGCATTGCACTGGCTGCATAGATAATCTTATTGTGTCCACTTTTTACTTTTCTCTTGTAAGGTTCCAGCAATTTCTCCGAGCCACTGAAATGCCAAAGAGAGTGAGGCTCAAGATGAGGCTTGCAAAAAATATCAGCTTTTATTTATGGCCATAGCAAAAGCTGGGTGACAAAACTATATCCAAAACATACAAACAAATGCATGTAAGGAATAGCCACACCCCTGCAAGAGTGGCTCAGAGTATTATATACATTTTAGGCAGATAGAAACAAAGTTAATCCAATCAGACCCAAAGGTTCATTACCAACATGATCTTTAAAGTGTTGTTTTGTTCAAGCTCCCTTCTCTGTCTACCTCATCAATGGAGCATTCTTATAGCCTTGTGTAGGGGGTGGCAGCCCCCCTTTGCCAAGTTGTTTTTCAGAAGAATGCTTTAAGGATTTATGAGCCAGAAAATTCCCTAATTTGATTCCTTTATCTATGGGGCCTCATATTCCCGGGTAACAATTTCTTCTAAGTTTTCAAGAATGTGCCTAGTTTTGAAACCAAGAACAGAAGTGAGACACAGCAGTGAGATAACATTTGCAGTAATGCCATCCAGTATTAAGATTAAAATTTGCTAGAAAACAATTCATTTCTGAAAGTATACTGTATAATATAAGCAGAAGCCAATACCAAAGCTTAATTCTTAATAAATGATTTCTAGCAGTATATCATATCAGAAGCAAACAGCAAATATTGGTTCAATCAGTAGCAACTATATAGTAACATAAGCAATTCATAATAATAGAAAATAGCCAATATTGATTCATATTGATTCATATACTCCTTTACTCTTGTGCCAAGAGCACTTCTTGAGAGACAAATAGATTTGGAGTTGAAAGGTGAGAATATGGAGCCAGACTCATATTGAGTGTTTCAGCCCTCTAGCAGGCAGTAAACCAAAACAGGTATTTTAAGCATCTGATGGACTGAAGACATACTTTACAAAAAGTAAAATTCACTTGGCATTTCCCCAAATGAGAAGAAATGGCTGGTCAATTCCTGCCCTTCACCCCAGGTAATATGAAGTTTCTCAGCTGCAGAATATATGTAGTATGTCTTTATTAGAGTCATATCCCTCTGTTGTTTTATACTAGTATCTCAGTATTGGCAAACCCAAACTGGATACTCAGCTCACAAATGAGCAATTACAGAAATTTCTTTATTGACTCCAGATGTTACGATTCCCAATTTAAGAAGCACTGGACTAGAGGACCAAAATCCTAGCCTCAGAAAACTTCCATTTGTCAGAAAGAGAGGGTTAGGGATATATTTAGTTCCTGATAGATACTTGACTGATACATTGTATAATTGAGTCAACTTGCTTATAAAGTACTAGTGCTGATAACCCAGCATTGCCCAGGTAGTTATTTATAGGGGAAAATGTCTAGATCATATGGCATCTATAATGTTGGATTTTCCCCCTTACCAGAGGGAGACCCATTGTGGAGTATTGTGACGTCATTACCATGACAACTCTATTGCGCTGTACAGTAGAAACCATTTTACAGCAGCACAGTAGAAGGCATTTTAAGGCACAAGAGGCTGTATCATAACAGAACACACACACATACACACCCGAGGAGTGTTAGAGGTATCTTACCCCCACAGTATTTGTTTCCAGAGAATAAGGCATTTGTGTACCAAGTTTGGTTGAAATTTCTCAAAGCGTTCCAGAGTTATGCTGGAACACACACACACACACATACACACACACACACACACACACACACACACAGACAGATAGAGATTAGATAGATAGATAGATAGATAGATAGATAGATAGATAGATAGATAGATAGATTTCAGCTAGTTAATAAAGTCATTGTATTTGTTTCAATATTAAACAGGTGACTATGCTATAATGCAGGGGTGTCAAACTCACAGCCCATGGGCTGGATGCATCACATGCTGGCCACTCCCACACCCGTTTTAGCAAAAGGGAAAAAAGTCACAATACATCACATGACAGCAACATGATGCCATGAGTTTGACATCCCTGCTATAGTAAATTTTCCCCTCATTCCTTGTGATGCTACCTCCGAGACATAAAAAGACAAGAATTTCTAAAGCAGGAAAGATGTATTAATGGCTGTAAGAGAAATACATCCTGTAGCAATCTCCCAGATTTTATGGGATTTCACCTAATTTTTAGGAGTAACATAATAATAGAAAAAGGACACCACAATAAGGAGAATCAGTGGCAATGTTGCCTTAAAGGGGAAAAAAAAGTCTTTTAATACATTCCAGATAGACATATCTAGCAAGGGGAAAAATTCATGGAAAGGAACGCTGAAGTTAGGAGTCTAATTCCTAGGGGAGTTAGGGCTGGTGCTTGTTTGGAAAAAAATGAGCTTTTCGTAGCAAATTATTAAAAGTGATAGAAAAGTCTGCATTACTTAGATCCATTGATAGCTAGGACCTAGTAATGTGCTGTACTCCATTACAGTATAAACAGAAAATTAAGAAGATTTAAATTCTAAACTCCATGCAAGAAAAAGAGCTCAACTGAAGGGGCTCTGATTATCCTCAGAATATCAGACTAAGCAGTAGAGGCTTGCTATTCAAAGACACATAATTCAGTAACATAGTAACTTTGAGATGTAGATTTCATTTCCCAGAAATCCCCAGCCATCATGTGCTCACTGGGGAATTCTGGGAGTTCAAATTCACACCTCTTAAAGTTGAGAAACACTGTTTTGTTTCCCCCAAAAAACACTGTGCACAATCTTAATTTATCATCTGTAAATTATTCAGCTAACATCTCAGATTTTTACAAAGCAGGGATTACCATTCCGTGCAAAGTGAAAATTCACATGGTTTCTTGAGTATGTGAGGTTTTTCCCAATACTGAGTTGCAGTATTAGCCACTCATACTATTATTGGTCTTTCTACCAATTCCTTTCTTACTTCTTTTGCCTCTGTTCCCAGTCATTCTAAGTCACCTGGCTTCTTTCAGAGGTAACAAATAGCATTAGCACTTAGATTTATATACTGCTTTAAAGTGCTTATAGCCCTCTCTAAGCAGTTTACAAAGTCAGCATATTGTCCCCAACAATCTGGGTCCTCATTTTACCGACCTCGGAAGGATGGAAGGCTGAGTCAACCTTGAGCCTGGTGAAATTCAAACTGCCAAATTGCAGGCAGTTGGTAGTCAGTAGAAGTAGCTTGCAGTACTGCATTCTAACCACTGTGCCACCACGGCTCATGCCAGAGTATAACTGTTTTTACATATTTTCAGGCTACCCCTGAAGGGATTAGGAGATATTTCAATATTAACACTGGAGCACTAATGATGACTCGTGTTTTTTCCCCTCGCTCATGAGCTCCTTAGACATCATAGAGACCCAACAGGAGAGTGGGGGGGAGATATTGCAGAATATGTTTGTGCCATGGGTGGGTGAAAGTAGGAATATATTTCCATAACCAGTGGGTTATTTTTGGCTAGAAAAATTATAGAGGCCAGATTTAGAAGAATCGAGTTGTAATGTGTCCAAATTATTTGGGAACAGGAGAAGTTCACTACTGTCTTACCATAACTATTGCAAAACTGGCAATTATTCCTCTGAGGCACCTACAATTTTCTTAATTTTTATCAGGATCTGGAAAACCATTTAACCTCCAAAATTAAGGAATGAACATGAATTTAAGTATATTAGAAATTTATTGTTATCCAATATATGTTTTAGAATTGTCTGATGTAGTCAATTCTAATTATTACAAATTCTGGTTTTCTATAGAGTGAGTTATCAAATGCTTTTTAGTAGAAGAAATAAAACAACTATTCTATTATATTTTATTTTCAATCAACCTTTACAAAATTCAATATATAAGCTAAAAGTATGAAAGCTAAAATTATCTATAATTTTCCAATCCTTCCTGTTCTATTGAGCTGGTCTCAAGGAATGAAATGTGATCAAAGAAAATCTGTATGTGAGAAATGAATGTTATTGTTGCTCTTAATATTCTTATTTAGATTTAATAAAGCCACCCACTCCAGTTTGAAGTTTAGTATTGCTTTGCAATACCAGGTATACCTTAATAGAAGCTATTTTTCTAAAATAATATTTTTATTCACATAGTGCTGTGATAGTAAACCTATGGCATGTGTGCCAGAGGTAGCACACAGCACACCTCTGATGGCATGCGAACCAATGCCCAAGTTTAGCTCCGTTGCACATATGGTATGCCTCCTGCCAGCCATCTAGTCTTCATGTCTCTGCTGTATTAATCTGATCAGGAGATTGGAAATAAAATCCCACATATGCACTACCCTCTCAAGCATATGAAGAGTGCTCTATAGAAAAAGGCCATATACTATTGTCTCATTGTCTCAGAATGCAGAAAAACAAAATAATCTTAAATTATAAGAAGGCAGATTCAAGTTGAATGTTAAGAAACTCTTGCTTAATGGTAAGGTCATACAAATGGATGATAACAACAACTTTGAGTTCATGCTTTTAATTGTTTTTATTCATCCTTCATAATCAGCTGACTAAATAAACTCTAATCTCTCACCAAAGAATTTAGCCAAGACATTGGTATGCAGTTTGAAATTGACAAATGTGCAACAATGGCAACTAAAGTAGGCAAGGTCATAGAAGATGATGGACTAGAATTGAGAATGAAGAAATTGTAAAGGCAATAAAACCAGAAGAAGGCTACAAGTAGATTTTAGAGGCCTCTGACTTAATACATAATAAAGTCAAGGAATTAACCTCAGCAAAGTACATTCGAGAAATTCACAAGATATTAAAGTCCAAATTGAGTGGAGGAAACATCATAAAAGCCATAAATACCTGGGCTATACCTGTGATCGATACTCTGTAGGAATAATTGACTGGACCCAGATGGAGTTGGACAATTTGGACAGAAAAACAAGGAAGCTTATGACAATGAATCATGCTTTGCACCCTAAAAGTGATGTTGACCGATTATATCTACCAAGAGTAGAGAGTGGTCAAGGACTCCTACAAGTAAAACAGACTGTGGAAGAAGAAAAACACAGCTTGAATGATTACATCCAGAAAAGTGAAGAACCAATGATTAAGGATGTAAATAAAGGAGGCCTTTTAAAAAGAACTAAGTCAAAAGCTGAATATAAGAAAAAAGTAAATGAGAAGTGAGCTGAAAATTGGAAAAACAAAGCTATGCATAGCCAATACTTGAAAAATATTGAAGGCAAAGCTGACCAAAAACTAACTTGGAACTGGTTAAGATCAGGAGCACTGAAAAAAGAAACAGAAGGCTTTATTTTGGCAGCTCAAGGACAAGCCTTAGCCACAAACTTGCATGAAGGCAAAAATTCAACATGTTACCACCAACAGCAAATGTCACCTCTGTAATGAGAAAGACGAGACAGTCAACCACTTGATCAGTGGGTGCAGCAAAATTTCACAAACTGACTACCTACAATGTCATGACCATGTTGCTAAGATCATTCACTGGAAATTGTGCCAAAAGTTTGGATTTGACTACAGCAAAAACCACTGGGAACATCAGGTTAAGAAAATTTTAGCGAATGAAAAGTCAAGATCTTGTGGGACTTCAGAATCCAGACTGACAGGCACTTGGCCCACAACACACCTGACTTAACAATAGTTGAAAAGAAAAAAAAATATGGTTCACTGACATTGCAATACCTGGAGATGCATGAATTGAAGATAAACAGCAAGAAAAAATCACAAAATACCGGGACTTGCAAATTGAAGTTGAGCGACTGTGGAAAAAGAAATTGTCTGTTGTCCAAATTGTAATTGGAGCCCTTGGAGCAATACCTAAAGGGCTACCTTGCTATTTGGAAATTTTAAATTGATCAGACTTGAACATTCTGATTCTATAAAAAACCACCATACTTGGAACAGCTTATATCCTTCGACGTTACCTTAACAGTTCCTAGGTCCTTTGTTAGGATTCAAGCTGTTGAGCTACCAACCAGCCCCAAAGGCTGTTAATCTCACCAAAGATTAACATAACAACAACAACAACAACAACAACAACAACAATCTGCCTTGAAGTGAGAAAAAATTCTAATAAATAAAATCACAAAGGTGGAATACAAATAAACAAATAAAGTAATAAATAAAATGCATGTTAATTTTCTCATGTAGCCCTTTTTAATAAAAGGACCTGTGCCAAAGCCAGAAAATATTGGCTTAAAATAAAGAAATGGCTAGAACAAATAACAGAATAAAAGACTGAATGGAAACCAGAAATATTTCTATTAGGCATACTAGGTGATAAAATGTGTAAAAAAACATCAGTATTTAACACTGCATATATTAACTGCAACAAGAATAATATTTACTCAAAATTGGAAGCAGAGCAATATCCCTCCAGATGCAATGATCATAAGAAAGATACTTGAATGTGCAGAGATGGATAGGTTGACCATGGAAGTGAAGGATAGAGAAGAATCAGAGAACTATAAAGTGTGGAATAGGTGGTATAAATGGTTGGACCAAAGACATGAGATACTGTATAAGAACTAAGTATTATTTACAAAAAAATATGATAACTCTATATAAATCTGTAAATATTAATATATTTTAAGTGATTATATGATATATTATACAATTCAGAATATATTAGAGAATATAGAAATAGAGCTTAAGTAAATATGAATGATATCAATGATACTGACATGGGTTCGCTGTAATGAGTGGATCTGAATCTGTGTTTTGTTTTTTAATGTTTTAAAAAAGCTTAATAAAAATATTTTTAAAAAATAAAAAAAATCATTGATATGGGCATTTCATTAAATGGCACTCTGAATGAATACCTGTAGAAACAAACTAGACAAATGGTAGGCTGAGTATCATCAGGCTCAGTGGTGGGTTTCAAAAATTGTTCGAACCTACTCTGTGGGTGTGGCCTCCTTTGTGGGAGTGGCTTGCTGCCCATGTGACTGGATGGGAGTGGCTTGCCGCCCATGTGACCGGATATGAAGATGCCGATGACACTTGTCAGAACCACTTTAAATTACCTAACACACAGCACTGACATGCATAAGAATATGATGTAAACTTATTTTTTAAAAGGCATCTTTGGTTTGCGTTAAAACAACTTCAACACACGCAATGTTCTGATTGCACCACAAATGCAGTAGTCATCCTTACCTTTCACAGAGGCACTGAGTTTTATAAATATGAGCATGAGAGTGTAGAATAATCATATCCAAGGACCAGTGGTGGGTTTTAAAAAATTTCAGAACCTCTTCTGTAGGTGTGGCCTGCTTTCCGGGTCCACTGGTGGAACCTCTTCTAACCGGTTTGGTAAATTTGACAAACTGGTTCTACCGAATAGGTGCGAACTGGTAGGAACCCACCTCTGATCAGGCTACACTTAACGTAGTTTTTCAAGCCAAACCACTTTCATGAGAGGGTTTTCAGTCATCCAGATCTAATGCCCACACGCAATAAAAGTATCGGTTTCTCTGTCCCTGTCATCTCAACTTCAGATGGTCAGATAGCATTATATAAATACTGCCAACTCTTGAAAGACATGCTGTTTTTTGCTTTTCAATATCACTTTTGGGGACTCTGACAAATAAAGGCTATTTGCTTCCTTCCTTTGCTGTGTACTGAAATCCTCTCCCCTGGTGACCTTATTTATTTCAACCATTTTTCATTCCGGGCTGAACCTGCCTCGGTTGTGATTGAAACTTGAACATTAATCAAATTTAAAAAGAAAAAAAACCAAGGCAGGAAAAATAAAATTAAATAAATGGTGTTATTGGGTTACTTCAGTTCTCTTTAGCTTCTGTTTTGTAATCCCCCTCCCCCTTCTCTCTCAGGTGTGTATGGCAAAATTGGATTAAAAAAAAAAGCCCACACCACTCCTTGAGTGTTTTCATATCCAGCTGCATTCCATTCCAGCAGTGATAACTTCAGTTCATCTGGGATTGTATATTATTTATTTTTTATCAAGACTCAGTGGGATTCTGATTGAAAAGCTTAGGTGAAAAATGTCAGGACAAATATTGAAGCAAAAAGTGTTTATCCCATGTGCTATAAGTCTGGGGTCTGCTTAACAACTTTTTTCACCTCCTATTTTTTTTTCCCTGACTCCAAGCTGTCACCTGAGTAAATTGATTTAAAAGAAGGGGGAAGAAGGGAAAATACAATCTCTATTCCATTAACATGTCACCACACAAAACAGTGAAGTGTAGAATTGTTTTCTTCAAATAAAGAACACAACGGTGGATTTGATTCTCAGCCGAGCTTTCTAGCACTTGTGCTTGATTACTCATTCCAGCATATGTGAGCAACCCCCCCCCCCAAAAAAAAAATTAAGTGTGCTTAAAATTAAGTTAGTTAGAAAGCAGGGGGCTTTGTTGCTTGATATTATACTCAATTTCAATGGGACCTAAATACCTCTGGATTAATGCTGTTTGGCAATTGGCAGTGCCACCAAATGTCTGAAGATATCTTTATTCACTCAACGGATACTGAGCTTGCCATAAAGATCAGAATAGAAGTGCTTGGTCTATGAAGAACTGCATGTATACACTGGAATTCTGATTGTCTAAAGGCTCTAGAAACATCCCCAAAGTAATCTGTGCCTTGAATGGAATCACATCAAGGAAATATTTTTGTTGAGCCTATGTGATACAAAAGTGACTAGGATGGCATTTAGATCACATCATATAGGGATCTCTTATCTCCCACTGTATCCGCCTAGTCAATTTGACTTGACATCATTGGTGCACTCTGGGTTCTTTCAATTAAACAATGTCATCTGTCAGGACTAGAGTTATCAGATATCTTAACAGGCAAAGGATGACATGGACAATTGGAAAGGAAAACAAATGGGGAAAATGGAGAACACAACAGGTGTTTAATATTTGTATTTATATTCACTGGAGAAGAAATTACGAGCGAATAAACAAGGACACAATGGGGATTGAGGAACGAGATAATGCTGGTTGTTTACCTAATTGGGTTAGGAGACAAAAGGCTTCAGTGAGTAACTGATTTTTTTCAGAACAGAACTTTTTTATTTTTCTTTAAAAAAAACACAAATATGTCATCATTTGTCAATCATTAAGACATTGAAGTACAATTTTTTTTGTTGTGTGTACCCCTCCCTCCATCCCCCCACCCCCCTCCTCCTTCCCCCCCCCGACTTCCCAGAACCCGTACACGGTATGGATTTTTAACTAACACAGTCTAAAATCTATTGAGAAAAAAGAAATAAAGAAATTAATAACATTCTAGATTGACCTTAGCTTCTTCTTACTGAACTGACTTTTAACAGTTTAAATCATTTCTGATCTTAAGCATAGGCTAACTGGAATTTCTTAGTCCCGTATTTATTTTGTATATAGTCAATCCATTTTTTCCAGTCTCGTTTATATCTCTCATTTGAATGATCTTTGAGATATGCCGATATTTTAGCCATTTCAGCTAAGTTTGTTACTTTCAATGTCCATTCTTGGATTGTAGGCAAGTCTTCCTTCTTCCAATATTGCGCCACCAACAGTCTTGCTGCAGTTATCAGGTGCAGAGTCAAATTGGTCTCTACCACTGTAAAGTCAGTACATATACCTAGTGAAAATAACTGAGGACTAAACTTTATCCTTCTTTTAAAAACATTTTGCATGACCCACCATATTTTTATCCAAAATGCCTTAACCTTTTGGCAGGTCCACCATATATGATAATATGTAGCATCGAGAGAACCACACCTCCAACATTTAGGCTGTACATTCGGATACATAGAAGCCAACTTTTTAGGATCTAAATGCCATCTATAGAACATCTTGTAAAAATTTTCTCTCAGATTTTGAGCTTGTGTAAATTTCACATTTCTTACCCAGATTCTTTCCCATGTATCCAACATTATTGGTTCCTCAATATTTTGAGCCCATTTTATCATACAATCTTTAACTAATTCTGTTTCCGAATCCATCTGTATTAATACATTATATATCCTCTTTATATGCATTAAGCTTTGATCTCTTATTTGTTTAAACAGATTATCCTCAACTTGAATAAAACCAATTTTTTGATCTATTTTCCACCTAGCCTGTAATTGCCCATACTGGAACCATGTTTGAACTACCTTCTCCTCTTTTAATACCTCTAAAGATTTTAATTGTAATACCCCCCTTTCCGAGGTAAGAAGCTGTCTGTAGGTAATTCTGTCCTGTTTTTGTGCTGTATTCATATTTTCAATTGCGTGTCTAGGAATTGCCCACATGGGTAACTTGTCATTTAATTTATATTGGTATTTCTTCCAGACCCGCAATAAAGCATTTCTTAAAATATGACTTTTAAAGTTCTTATCCAATTTTTTGTTGAATAACAGGTAAGCATGCCAACCAAATACCAGATCGTGTCCCTCAATGTTCAATATTCTATCATTGGTTAAGTGAATCCAATCACTAATTACAGATAATGCCACTGCATCATAATATAGTTTTAAATTAGGTAGCTTCAATCCTCCTCTCTCACGTACATCTTGCATTATTTTCATCTTTACCCTCGGCTTCTTTCCTGCCCACACAAATTTATTGATACCCTTCTGCCATTCTAAAAGGTTCGCATCTTTTTTAAGTATAGGTAACATTTGGAAGAGAAATAAAAATTTTGGTAAAATGTTCATTTTCACTGCTGCTATCCTACCCAGCAAAGATAAGTGCAATTTCTCCCATTTTTTCATCTCTGTCTGTATGCTATGCCAAAGTGGTTCATAATTATGCTTATATAATTTCCCATTTGAAGTTAAAATGTTAACTCCAAGATATTTGACTTTTTTAACTACCTCACATCCTAGCATCAATCCTAATTCTTCCTTTTGTTTAATATTCATATTTATAGCTAATATTTTGGTTTTTCCTAAGTTTATTTTAAAGCCCGACACTTGACCATATTGATTAATCATATTCATTAAAACCATACTGGATTCCTGCGGTTGTTCCAATATTATGACCAAATCATCCGCAAAAGCGCGGACTCTATATTCTTGCTGCCTAATCTTGATCCCTTTTAAACCATCCAAGCCCCGTATTTTATTCAACAATACTTCCAAAGTTATAATAAACAATAATGGGGACAAAGGACAGCCCTGTCTTGTACCTTTTCCAATTTGAAAAGAGTCTGTTAAACTTCCATTGACTATGATTTGTGCTGTTTGCTGTTGGTATATTGCTTTAATTGACTGTAAAAAATTATCTCCTATCTGCATTTTTTGCAATATCTTCAACAGAAATTGCCAGTTAACTCGATCAAAGGCCTTCTCAGCATCCAAAAATATAAACGCAGCAGGGATCTGGTTGTTCTTTCCCAAATATTCTAATGCATTAATAATTAATCTAACATTACTTTTCATCTGTCTCCCTTGTATAAAACCTGTTTGGTCCGTATGTATCAATTGTTGAGTGACCAACATTAACCTATTTGCTAATATTTTAGTGAAAATTTTATAATCTACATTCAGTAATGAAATAGGTCTATAATTTTTGGGTTGAGTAGTATCTTGATCTTCTTTGGGTATCAAAGATATAAACGCTGTCTTCCAAGATGGAGGGACTTTACCTTCCGTTTGAATCATATTAAATAATTCTCTAAGGGGTTCTACCATTTCTAACTGTAAGTTTTTATAGTAAACCGCTGTCAAGCCATCTGTACCTGGTGCTTTCCCTGACTTTAATTGCTTAATTACCTGCAGGATTTCCCCCGAGGTTATTGGTTGATTCAATTTTTGCCTGTGTTCTTCTCTAACTGAAGGTATTTTCTCTTTGTCTAAATATTTGTCTATGTCTAAACCATTAATTTTATCCCCTTTATACAGTTCTGTAAAAAATTCCCCGAAAGCCTTTTGAATCTCTTCCTGTTGAAACACCTCCTTCCCTCTGTAAATCAGTTTAGATATATTTCGAGTTTTCCTTTTTTTCCTAATCTGATAAGCTAACCATCTGCCAGGTTTGTTTGCATTACAAAAAGTATTGTGTTTTGCATATAATAGATTAGTAGCCACCTGGTCAGAGATCAACATGTCAAATTGGGATTTTAATATGTTAATAGCTTCCTTAACCTTTGTATCGTCTGGGTTCATTGTTAACTCCAGCTCTTTTCTCTTAATTTCCTCTTCCAGTTCTGTTCGTTTTGACCCTTGCTTATTTCTATGTGTTTTATTTATATTCATCAAAACTCCTCTCATATACGCTTTGCTTGCGTCCCATACAAATTCCATAGATGTACCCTTATTCATATTCAAAACAAAATATTCAGATAGTAATTTTTTACAATCATTAATATACTTTTCATATCTAAATAAGTTTTCATTCAATCTCCAAGACCTTCTTGCCTGCACTACCCTTCCCAACTCCATCCAAACTGGGTTATGGTCCGAAAGGACCCTAGCTGCAATCTTTGTTTTCTTGACCCTAGAAAGCAAATCATTAGTGGTTAGAATAAAATCAATCCTTGAGAGGGATTGATGCCTGTCCGAGAAGAAAGTGAAGTCATATTCCTCTGCATTTCTTTCTCGCCAAATATCTCTCAATTCAAAATCATCCATAATGTCAAAGAAAGATTTGGGTAACTTTGCTCGCATCTTGGTATTTAGGCGGGAAATCTTCTTATCTCTCTTAGTGTCTATCACTCCATTCCAGTCACCCAATAGTATACAGGAACTATAGTCCCACTGTACTAATTTAGCATGAAGATTTCTATAGAATCTATCTTGCTGTTGATTGGGAGCATAAATTCCCAAAAGTAATGTCTTTTTCCCTTCTAAGATTAAGTCTAAAGCAATATATCTTCCGAAGGGATCTGCTTCTATTAATTCAGCTTTCATATCTTTTCTTAAGTATACAACTATACCATTCTTCTTTTCCATAGCAGAAGCTGCAAAATGTTGACCAAGTTTTGAGTTGATCAGATATTTTTGATCAGTTGACTTGATATGAGTTTCTTGCAAACAAATTACATCGTTCTTAAACTGTTTGAGATAATGAAATATTTTCTTCCTCTTCTGTGGAGAGTTCAGTCCGTTGACATTCCATGTTAAAATCTTAGTTGTCATCTTTGGTTGGTTGAAGCATTTTTAGAGCTTCCTGCACGGCCTGTTTAACCTTAGGTCTAGCTCCTCCCATTGCTTCCAGGTTTGTTGTTGTAGATCCTTGATCGATGGCCGATGATTGTTGATGCTGTTGCTTTTTAGCTTGTTTCTCCATACGTCTAGTAGTCATGCGGCTAGGTCTTGGTTCCATAGCACCTTGCACTTCTAGAGAAGAGAGATGCTCCATCTTATCTGGTGGTTGTGTAGTTTGCTGTCTATCCTGTCCTTCTTGTGGTCTTTCTCTAGGTCCAGATAGTGCAGGGTGTCCGGCCTTCAATATATTATAATAAAAATCTCGGGCTTTCCATACAGAGTTGAGGCGGTACCTTTGCTTATCAAATGTAAATATGATGCCAAATGGTGCATCCCATCTATACTGTATCTGACGATTTCTGAGTTCTTCGACCAAAAAAGCGTAGTCTCTCCTGGCTCTTAACATTTGAGGTGGTATCTCTTTCAAAACAACCAGGTCTTGACCGCCAATTTGAAGCTTAGTGTTATAAGATGCTTGCAGTACCATATTTCTAAACTCTCTTGTAGTAAAGTATATAACGATGTCTCGAGGAAGCTGCTTCTGCTTTGCCAGCCAGGAGTTAACGCGGTAAGCTTTGTCAATTTGCCAGTCTTGATTGGTCCCTGGTCTTCCCATCAGGCGGTCAAAAGCTTCCGATAGGATCTGTTTCAGGTTCTCCTGTTTCTCCTCACGCAGCCCCCTTACTCTTAATGCGAACTCCATTTGTCGGTACTGTATCATAATAATTTCTTTTTCAGCATTTTCCACTTTTTGTTCCACCACCTCTGTTTTCACTGTCAAGTTAGCATTGGCATCATTAAGAACCTCTAGAGTATCTTCCACTCCAGAAATATGTTCTGTTAATACAGTTACAAGACTCAGCATGTCGTCTCTAATTTTATCAACCTTAGCATCAAATTTCTCATACAGCTCCTGTTTAAGTCCTTTTATTTCACTTTTAATTTCTTCTTTCATTTCTTTTATTTCCTCTTTTCTCTCCTGCTTTACCACCTCTCTATTATCTCTAAACTTATCTTCCATTTTAATTGTCTGTGCATTAAGAGCCTCGCTTAGATTACTCAGGAAAAATTCTTTCGTTAACACATCCCCAGCAGGGGGTATAGGAAGCGGAGGCTGCAGCTTTGTGCCAGGCACTGAAGATGTGCCCCTGGAAGTAGAGGGTGACGACTTCAAGTTAATATTTGGTTTTGAGGCCATTTCAAAATTTATCTGCCTGCAGTTAATGAAACTCTATTGCCTGAATATGCAGCTTTAAGTAAAGAGGCTTTTATTTTGAAGTTTAAGGCTTGGCAAAACTTTCAGTGAGTAAACATTGTAACAAGACCATTCAGCAGATTCATCACCATTTAACTTCCAAATAAGCAAGGTTAATGAAGGAGTAAAATTCTTCTATTGTGAAACCAAAACAAATGATAAGCAATCTCTTTTGTTTTGAATTCTTGTGAGGATTTAGCAAAAAGTGTTCGTTATTACCGGAGAAACCAGCCTGCTCGGCGCCATTTTAGAAGCCTCTGAGTAAATAATTTTTCGGAGGAGAAAAAGAAAAGAAGCTAAAATGTTGATAAGCAATTATTGTCCACAGTAAACGGATTCAGCTCGTGATAAGAATAAATCAGACAAAACTTTGAGCAGAGTGGGAGAGACCTACTTTGTCCTGCACAAGGCAGTTTGAAGTTCCCAGCACGGACAGCCGTTCTGCCTTGGGCTAGCCCCCCTTTCCTTGCAAGCACAAAAGCTGCAAAAATCGAAGAGCAAAACAGTTTCTTCTTTCCTTCTTGCCTGAAGGATAAGAAAACCTGATAAGACGTCAGATGGAAGATCCTCTAAACAGGTACGTAGCCAGGAATTCGGAGGCAGCTGATTTTTTGCTGCCCCCACCAGTAGGCTCCTCCCAGGAAGTCTCAGTGAGTAACTGATTAAAGTCTTGTCAAATTCAGGCAGCAGTGCAAGCCAGCCAGAGATAGCTAATCAGCTAAGTAAGGTTACAGAGGAAAGCTTGCAGTCAGCACTTATTAGGGTAATACTGTGCTGCAGTGAAAAGCTGCTCAGTGAGAGGTAGCTTGTTAAATACTTAAAAAGCCATCCAACATATAATGTAAATGGTATGCTTGTCAAAGGAAGGACATCTATAGCAAAAGCAATAGCAGTTAGACTTATATACCGCTTCATAGGGCTTTCAGCCTTCTCTAAGCGGTTTACAGAGTCAGCATATTGCCCCCACAATCTGGGTCCTCATTTTACCCACCTCGGAAGGATGGAAGGCTGAGTCAACCCTGAGCCGCTGAGATTCAGCTGAAGTGGCCTGCAGTACTACACCCTAACCATTGTGCCACCTCGGCTAGGATATGTCCTCCTTTTGCCAAATTTTTGGTAGCCTTAATCAGGATCTTAGAAGTGTACCTTCTCTGTAGCTTCTCTTGCCTTCTGGAATGAGAATCCCTTAAGACCAGATGGCCCCCTTCTTGCTGGTGTTTCAAAAATGCTTGAAGTCCTGAATGAACCCCTGGATTTTTTTTTCATTCCTGTCCAATTCTTGTCATTTCCACCATCTTTTACTCTTTACCTTTGTTTCATATTTTTTTAAATGGTTGGTTGGTTTGGTTGGTTTATTGGATTTATATGCCGCCCTTCTCCCAAGGACTCAGGGCGGCATACAACATTAAAAAAGCACATATTACAAAAGTTTAAAAAAATTAAATAGAATATCCAAAAAACAAACCCAATTAAGATTAACAATGACATTTTTTTAAAAAAAAATGATTAAAATTAACAATAATCAATAATTTATTTTGTTTTGTTCAGGCCAGGCCGGCTTGCTGGAAAACCCAACTTTTTAGGGCGCGTCGGAAGGACCGGAGGTCAGGGATTATACGAAGCTCCGGGGGCAGCTTATTCCAGAGGGAAGGGGCTCCCACAGAGAAGGTTCTCCCCCTGGGGGTCGCTAGCCGACACTGTCTGGCCGACGGCACCTTGAGGAGGCTAACTCTGTGGGATCGCACTGGATAGTGGGAGGCATTCGCTGGCCGGGGAATTCTGGGAGTTGAAGTCCAGACATCTTCAAGTTGCCAAGGTTGAGAAACACTGCCCTAGAATCAGACACAACTGACAGGTAAACCTTTATTGAATTGAATCTAGAATCTAGGGAATCAAAAATTGTCTCCACAATTTTCTCCATGCTTTTGGGATAAAATCTCACCTATTGATGATTTCAACAATTCGGAGGGAGCGCAGGGCAAAAGGAAACATTTTCCTGTAATTTCTTAAAGAGGAATCGTCCCATCACATCCACCTTTGTTCATAAATATCTGCTGCTGAAATTATGATTATTTATCATCCAAGAAGTTCTGGCTCCAGTCTTATTAGTTTTGAGAGGATAAAACAGTAGCCAACCCAAAATAAATAAACTTGTAGAATGAGGGGGGGGATATGTTTTTTGTAGGGAGCAAAAAGTAAGCGTTAGAAAGTTTGTTGGGGGGGGGAATGGTCTAGGAAATTTCTGCTGCCTCTAGTTCTAAGGAACTGTTCAATTGTTTAATGAAATTAAGTGTTTAATGAAGCAATCTGTTTTGCAGTATTTTAGTGACTAGATTATAATGATAATTATCATAATGTATAAACGGATTTTAAAATTCACTTACAGTATGGAGCAGCCGCTAAATAAGAAAATGTTTCAACCAAAGTTACCACTTTAAGAGACTAATTAAGCTCATGGGTTAGTATTGAAAGGGCAGCAGGCTCTTTCATCAAGATTTAAGATTTCTTTATTTCATTTCATCTCCATCAGAGCAATACAATTAGAATCATGCAAAGGGGGGGGGGAACAGAGATACAAGTCTTGGCCATGCTTTCTTCTACGCTTCATCAATAACTTTTGCAACCTCTGTTGTGTATTATATAAACTGTGTATTGCTGATTGTTTTTACCACTCTTCGTGTACTTTTGAATCAATTACCACCATTGTTTGTAGTTTTTGATAGGAGTCTTAATCATTTTAGCAATAGCAATAGCAGTTAGACTTATATACCGCTTCATAGGGCTTTCAGCCCTCTCTAAGCGGTTTACAGAGTCAGCATATCGCCCCCACAATCTGGGTCCTCATTTTACCCACCTCGGAAGGATGGAAGGCTGAGTCAACCCTGAGCCAGTGAGATTTGAACAGCCAAACTGCTGAACTGCAGTTAGCTGAAATAGCCTAGTGTGCTGCATTTAACCACTACGCCACCTCGGCTTCCCCCTTAAATAAGTATTGTATCTGGGCATGTACAGGTAGTCCTCAACTAAGCCCAAAATTCCTGTTGCTAAGCAAGACATGTGTTAAGTGAATGTTGTCCTACTTTATGACCTTTCTAGCCACAGTTGTTAAGTGAATCACTGCAGTTGATAAGTTAGTAACCTGGTTGTTAAGGGAATTTGGCTTCTCCACTGACTTTCCTTGTCAGAAAGTCACAAAAGGGGAACACCTGAACCCAGGATCCTGTAACTTTCATAAATATGAACCAATGGCCAAGTATCTGAATTTTGATCACATGACCATGAGGATGCTACAACAGTCGTAAGTGGGTCCCTTTTTTCAGTGTTGCTGTAAATTCGAACAATCACTAAATGAACTGCTGTCAAGGACTATCTGTATTTGTTGTTTCAATTCTTTCTTTACTGGCCTCCAAGGTGGAATTTATCGAGATCTGGAGATCATTAGACTATTCTATGATCTATAGAAAGGTAAAAGTAAAGGTTCCTCTTGCACATATGTGCCAGTCGTTCCCGACGCTAGGAGGCAGTGCTCATCTCTGTTTTAAAGCCGAAGAACAGAGCTGTCCGAAGTCATCTCTGTGGTTATGTGGCCAGCATGACTAAATGCCGAAGGTGCACAGAACACTGTTACCTTCCCACCAAAGTCATCCTTATTTTTCTACTTGCATTTTTACATGCTTTCGTACTGCTAGGTTGGTAGAAGCTGGGACAAGTAACGGGAGCTCACTCCGTTATGTGGCACTAGGGATTCCAACCACCGAACTGCTGACTTTTCTGATCAACAAGCTCAGCATCTTAGCCACTGAGTCACTGCATCCCTGTATGATCTATATAAACTATCATAATTAATCCCTAATTGGAAACCTACGCAGGTTGCAGCTTTTATTGTTTTCTTTTTTAAATGGCTAATTTGGACCACTGAAGAGTTTGATATTAATCAGCCTAAGTTCCTATTCATTGATATGCAGAGCTTTTCCTTTAATCTTGGAGTCAAAAACATGAGAAATTGAGAAATGAGAAATTCTATCGATTGTCTTAAGGTCTGACATTTGCAATGATTAAAAAAAGAGACTCTTAAGAGTTTCTGCTCACTAGTCTAAACATTTGAAAAACTTATACAATTACCGAAGGTCCATTTCCTAACTGCATTTAGTCACTTACTGAGATTTAAATTTCACAAATGAATTTGCTCAGTGGTCCAAAGTCCTCTTTTCTGATGAGAGCAACCTTTGCACCTCATTTGGAAATCAAGGACCCAGAGTATGGAGGAAGAATGGAGAAGCACACACTGCAAGATGCTTGGAGTCCAGTGTGAAGTTTCCACAGTCTGTATTGATTTGGGGAGCCATGTCATCTGCTGGTGTTGGTCCACTGTGCTTCATTAAGTCCAGGGTCAATGCAGCCCTCTACCAGGAGCTTTGGAGCACTTCACGCTTCCTTCCGCAGACGAGCTTTATGGGGATGCTGACTTAATTTCCCAGCAGGACTTGGCACCTGCCCACACTGCCAAAAGCACCAAAACCTGGTTCAATGACCGTGGGATTACTGTGCTTGATTGGCCAGCAAACTCGCCTGACCTGAACCCCAGAGAGAATCTATGGGGCATTGCCAAGAGAAAGATGAGAGACATGAGACCACACAATGCAGAAGAGCTGAAGGCCACTATTGAAGCATCCTGATCTTCCATAACACCTCAGCAGTGCCACAGGCTGATAGCTTCCATGTCACGCCGCATTGAGGCAGTAATTGCTGCAAAAGGGGCCCAAACCAAGTACTGAGTACATATACATGCTCATACTTTTCAGAGGTCCACTATTGTTCTATGTACAATCCTTGTTTTATTGATTACATGTAATATTCTTATTTTCTGAGATGGTGGATTTGGGGTTTTCATGAGCTGTAAGCCATAATCATCACAATTATGACAAATCACGGCTTGAACTATCTTGCTTTGCATGTAATGAGTCTATCTCATATATTAATTTCACCTTTTAAGTTGCATTACTGAAATAAATGAACTTTTGCACGATATTCTAATTTTTCGAGTTTCACCTGTATGCAACACCTGGCATTTTTCACAATTTTGCAATTTTAGAAAAGTTTTAGAAGACGTGGGATGTGATCATATATATGGTTTACAAAGAAATATTCCAACAAAGGTTCTTGTCTGAAAACCAAATTTGACATTTACAGTGCCTCACACAGAGGCATTGCTTACTGAAATTGCCTCACTGCAAATCATAGAACTCAGCAGGATGTAGATTGGATTTTGATGCTGAGTCACGTGAATATTTAAATTTGTAGAAGAAGTCTACTCAAAAAGTAGGTGTAAGAGCAGTAGTGGTATTCAACCAGTTCACACCTATTCAGGAGAACTGATTGCTAACTTTCTAAGCAGTTAGGAAAACCGGTTGTTGGAAGAAATCTTTATCCCCCCCCCCCTCCCACTTTAGAGGAAGGCAAGAAGGAAACATTCTGGTGTTCTTTCTAATCTAATCTTTATTGCCCTGCTTACAGAAACTGCCTCTCTGGTTAACCCTTATTACATAGTAACAGCTAAGGCATCAACCTGAGTGATGTTGAGTTGGCCAAGCCCATATGGTCACATGACCACTGAGCCACACCTACTCAGCTGGTCATTAGGACAGAGAGCCGGTTGTTAAATTATTTGAATCCTACCACTGTAAGAGGTTCTATTGGAAAATACGGGCAGAGTCTACAATAGTAACTTGAAATCAATCATTTTGTAATTATCATTTTAAGGGATTTCAACAACTTCAGATACACACACACACACACACACACACACACACACGTATGTATGTGTATATATGTGTGTATGTATGTGTATATATATGTGTATATATATATGTATATATACATATATATATATATATATATATATATATATATATATATATATACACATACATATACATACATACATACATACATACATACATACATACATACATACATACATACATACATATATATATATATATATATATATATATATATATATATATATATATGTTATATTTATGCTGATAAATAAATAAAGGGAGACTAGTATAGATCTATTTCAAGCTATTTAGCTCTCATCAGCTAGCCATACCCATGCTGGGAATCGAACCTGTGGCTAGCTGATGAGAGCTAAATAGCTTGAAATAGATCTATACTAGTCTCCCTTTATTTATTTATCAGCATAAATATAACAAATGTAACAAAAAGGCAAAGTAAAAATATTGGGTTTCTGTCTGGATGGTCTCTTGTGACGAGCCGAAGACAGAGAGTGGAAGTGTGACCTTCCTCCCATATTTGGGCATACCAGGGGTTGTGACTTTATATATATATATATATATATATATATATATATATATATATATATATATATATATATATATATATATATATATATATATATATATATATATATATATATATATATATATATATATATATACATACACACATACATACATACATACATACATACATACATACACATATACATATACATATACATACATACATACACACACACACACACACATATATACACATACACACACACACACACACACACACATACATACACACATACATACGTATATATCTCTTGTGACGAGCCGATAGACAGATGATGGAAGCAGTTAGCTTCCTCCCATAATTGGGGCTTACCAGGGGTTGTAAAAAATCTAATAGATACCTTTCACCCTGGCTTCGCTGATAACAGATAAGAGCCTGTGGCCTAATGGCTAAGAAGTTTGCCTAGTATGTAATATAGCCCAGGTTCAAATCCCAGTAAGGGTATGGCTAGCTGATGAGAGCTAAATAGCTTGAAATAGATCTATACTAGTCTCCCTTTATTTATTTATCAGCACAAATAAAACACACACACACACACACACACACACATACATATATACACATACACACACACACACACACACATACATACACACATACATACGTATATATCTCTTGTGACGAGCCGATAGACAGATGATGGAAGCAGTTAGCTTCCTCCCATAATTGGGGCTTACCAGGGGTTGTAAAAAATCTAATAGATACCTTTCACCCTGGCTTCGCTGATAACACATAAGAGCCTGTGGCCTAATGGCTAAGAAGTTTGCCTAGTATGTAATATAGCCCAGGTTCAAATCCCAGTAAGGGTATGGCTAGCTGATGAGAGCTAAATAGCTTGAAATAGATCTATACTAGTCTCCCTTTATTTATTTATCAGCACAAATAAAACACACACACACACACATACATACACACACACACACACCCACACACACACACACACACACACACACACACACACATATATATATATATATATATATATATATATATATATATATATTTGCCTAATATGTACCAATGGTGATATAATAAATGCAAGTATGTTTTGCTAGCCACAAGATGGCTTAGCTGCCTTGAAAGAAAGCTGAGATATCCCAAGGAGGCTTTTTCAAAAGGCAACTGGACTTTTTTTCCCCTTGAAGATGTTTAGGTTCTCATCCAAGAAGCTCCTTCAGAACTGAAGAAGCTTCTTGTATGAGAAATGAAATCTCTTCAAGGAAAAACGAAGAAAGTCCAATTCCCCTTTTGAAAAAGTACCTTTGGGACAACTATGACCTGGATAATTGAGAATCTCCATAATTTTTATGACATCTGCTTTTGAAACCAAATCTATTTGATATTTATATAAGAAACTCTTAAATATCTTTAAAGTTTAAATTTCCTATACTTATGATTTAAATGTAGGAAATTTAAACTTTAAAGATATTTATATGTTTCTTGTATAGCTATCAAATTGATTTGATTCCAAAAGCAACTCTATTATGAAATAGAGTTAAAGTATTCAATAATAGAACATCAATGGATGCAAGTTTTAAAAATGCTGTATTTTTTAAAACTTATTGGAATTAATCCATGATTTATTATTATTATTATTTCAGGTTTATTGGACATCCCAAAGATTGCATCAGAAAGAATAAACTATAGATTTTCTCTGTTGTCAGAGTAAGAAATTTGAGAGTTAACCCAGATATTTGGCCTTGTATGTTATTGATTTCCTTTTGAAATATCTCATATAAATAAATTCATGGTTAAATCTGTTCATATTAAATAGGCGAATAGTATCTTAAATGATATCAAAAGGTTCTTGAATTTTATTTTTTTTAAGGAACTTTGGTTATATCAGGCATGGAGAATATCTAAGAGAATAATATTGTGAGACTGGAAAAATACAGCTACACCGAAAAATCAAGGATTGGATTGAAGACGTGTGTCATTTTTCAATTTCTCAAGAGGCCTTTTTCCTCCTAATATCTGTTTACTTAGGTAATATAATTTAGCAATTAGATTATATACTGATTGGTATACATTGCTGCTTTTTAAATTTGTTTTTGTTTTCTGCCTACCTAGTTGAAACTATAATAACATACTCTTTAAAAAAGTATTTAGGTTACATGAATGAGAACATTCGTTTTCTAGAAATGATGATTATAAACTTCCTAATGAGTAAATTGTAATATAAATAATTAATCTGGGTCTTCCTGATCTCTGATTTACAAACAAAATAATAATAAACCATGTTTTAAAATTCAGGGTAAAAAGTTCAGTTAACATAGGAAACATTTTGCTAGAATAGTTGCAGATCAGCTTAGAACAGGGGTGTCAAACTCACGGCATCATGGCGGTGTCACGTGATGTATCAGGACTTTTTTCCCTTTGCTATACCAGGCATGGGCATGGCCAAGACGTGATTCATCTGGCCCATGGGCAGGGCCGGATTGAGATGAAAAGAGGCCCTAGGCAATTCCACTTATGAGGCCCTTTCACCTCCCATTTTTAAGTTTGTAAATTACATGAGAGACAATAACATACATCATTACTGTGATATATATCAATATATATAGCTGGCCTCCGACGGAGGGCGGCTCTGCTCTGCGGCAAAGGCAGCGAGCCAACCGCCTCCCCTGCTGCACTCAGCTGCCAGGCTCGGCCACCTCGCCCTCACCTGCCTGGCCGCTGGTGGGCTCCGCGTCGATGGGGCGGCTACTGGGAGCGGCCACGCCTCTTGCCCGACCGCTGGTGCCGGAAACGTGGGCGGGCTCCTCAACTGCCGCGGTGCTGGAACAATCTTAACCCATACATTTTTATGTTTGTTTATTACTCATATGCGTAGAATTTCTCCTTATTTTCGGTTCACTGTTTTAGTGTTCACTGTTTTTAGAATAGTGTAATTTTAATTTTGCTAACAATTTGAATGTAAGCCCCTCTTGATCTTGAGGCCCTAGGCTGAAGCCTAGTTAGCCTATAGGAAAATCCGGCACTGCCCACAGGCCAGGAGTTTGACAGCCCTGGCTTAGACCCATCAATCCTCACTCAGACTTCAGGGTAGAATAAGCATTTGGTGTACAAATTCAACAGTGTGGAATAAAGGATTTGCAAGAAAGAAAGTATCATTGAGCAAGCATGCCATTCAAGGTGCACTAGTACAGAACCAAAGAACTGAAAGGAAGGAATGGCATCACCAACTTTCACATGAATTTTTCATTGGATAATTGTTGTGACTCAGCAGCAGTCTTCTGTGAGTCTTTTCGGAATGCAAGATTAACAATGCAGCTGGGGCTCGTTAGTGGGGTTTTGGGGATAAAAGGATGGATGATGCCACGCCCTAGTTGCAGTAGTCAACATTCCTTGGTTCGTTCAACATTGATTGATCATCAGTCGTGGTTTATGTAAGATACACTTGGAGAAGTGCTTTGATTTCTGTAACCCTGATTCGTAGAGACTTTGGAGGAAGTGCTTTGCTTTTGTTTTGTTCAACTTGTGTTGCCGTAAGAGAGATTTGTTTTGTATTCTGTTATCTGGTCAGAAACTGTATTTATGTTATTTTGGGGCTCGAAGCCAATCTGAGCCGAGAACTGATAAAGAAAGTTCCTTTTTAAGTTTGTTTGCCTGCCGTTTGTTAATGAGCGGAGAAGGGGGGACAGAACAGATAATTAAGGTAAGTAGCTACATCATTATAAATACTGTTTATATCAGGATAATGCCGATGATTCCAAGGGAAGCTTCCAATCAGCAGAAAGAATTAAACAAAACAACATTGTAAGAAAGAACTGGTTTGTACCACTAAAAATCAGTGTCTGAGGAGTGCCATCATTGCTATTAGTCATGCTATAAAAATAATTAATACATTACCAAAATAGCAATAGCAATAGCAATAGAAGTTAGATTTATACACCGCTTCATAGGGCTTTCAGCCCTCTCTAAGCAGTTTACAGAGTCAGCATATCGCCCCCACAGTCTGGGTCCTCATTTCACCCACCTCGGAAGGATGGAAGGCTGAGTCAACCTTGACCCGGTGAAATTAGAACCGCTGAACTGCAGATAACAGTCAGCTGAAGTGGCCTGCAGTACTGCACCCTAACCACTGTGCCACCTCGGCTCCTCGCCACCTCAAAGCTTTCTTTGAGGAATTGAGAATTTATACAATGAGGGTTGTGATCATTCCATTATTTCAATTTGCAAAAACCCTAGCAAAGTGCTTAAACAAAGGCTTGCTGAAATTCACACATCGTTTATTTAATTTTTATATCAATTTATATAGCCAGCCATCTCATTAACTGGAAATCTGGGTAGTGAAGATAGGGTTAAAAACAAACACCACAACAGTATTTAAGGCCTAATGGAAAGGTGAGGCTGTGGAGAGATCATCAATACACTATAAATAAGGCATTTAAATAGCATTTACACCCAGTGCATGCAATCAATCAACTGCTTTATGTTCTTCCAGGGGAAAAGTCTTTGCAAAGTTGGATCTAGCTCAAACTTATCAGCAACTATCATCACTCACCATTGATTGAGCATGCTGAACTAAATGTCTCCAGAGATTGAATCTACATGGCTCCTGGATTATTCTAATACTCCACAAAAGTTCTAGTTTCTGGAATCTCAGGACTTTGATGATCTTCTGACTATAATGTCAACAGTGGAAAACTTGCTACTATACTTAGAAAACTTTGAGTCATTCAAGAAGTTCTCCCTTAGCATACAGAAGACCTATAAGAAATCCACATATGTCAACTAGGGTATATGGGGAACAAATCATCTATAAACCTGTGTTTAAGACCTAATATTAAATAAATGCAAACACCAGCAAACTCCTTTGTGATCTCATACACCTAATGTGTCATATCTCTAATATAGAGCAATAGCAATAGCAATAGCAGTAGACTTATATACCGCTTCATAGGCCTTTCAGGCCTCTCTAAGCGGTTTACAGAGAGTCAGCATATTGCCCCCAACAATCTGGGTCCTCATTTTACCCACCTCGGAAGGATGGAAGGCTGAGTCAACCCTGAGCGGTGAGATTTGAACCGCTGAACTGCTGATCTAGCAGTACCCTGCAGTGCTGCATTTAACCACTGCGCCACCTTGGCTCTAGAGTACCAAAGCATAATATTTTTGCCCATTCTTCGGCACACATAGCTGTACACCAACAATACAGTTCAGTGTTGTTTCCTGAGGAGGAAAAAAGCCAAGTGCATCTTTGGCTGAAAGAAGTTGATTGCAACAGGTCAGTGTCCCACCACCACCACCACCACCACCACCACCCAAGCACTGTTTCTGTCAGCATCTTTTCTTGATTCACATCAGAGAAGCAGAACCACCCAAGCAACAGCCTAAAACACCCGGTAAGACAACAACCACTATTTTGGAATCCATCAGTTTCCACTATCAGTTTATATATGCTCTGCACTTTGTTTATCCCTAATGAGAACAAGATGTAAATGGCAATTGGACAAGACCCATCTGATGCAAAAACACCCTTTGAAAGGTGAAATTGAGCTTCTGGGTAAAAAGGCATGAAAGCTGTAGGCTTACAATATCCTAGCAGAGCAGTGATGGGTTACGACCGGTACGGGTGTACCAGTGTCTGCCGGGAGCACCAGATACCGTTCCGGTATGGTGCTCCAGAGGGCCCACCTGCCCGCCCACGCTTCTTAGCAGTATTTGAGCTCTTTGGTGCTTCTGCGCACGGAATGTACGGCACCTGTGTGACGCTCTGCTGAGCAGCTGGAGCATCATGGAGGTGTCGCGGAGCATCAAAGGAGCTAAGGACACATGCGCATGCTGCACGCGTATGCACGCATGTTGCACGCATTCATGTGGTGGACGCCAGGCCCTGTTGCACTGTACCAGTTGCAAGGGGATCCAGAACCCACCACTGTAGCAGAGAGACCAGTGGGGGAAGGACAGCTAAGTTAGACATTGCCAAATAGATGCAATTTTGAAGAATGGATTCCTGCAGCTGTCAGACAGCAAATTATGGCATGTAGAAGAGGCTGTTCAAAATTCAAAGGGAAAGAAAGCCATATATCCTATCTTTTTCCAGTTTATTTATTTTATTTATTTATTTATTAGACTTATATACCACTTCATAGGGCTTACAGCCCTCTCTAAGTGGTTTACAAATTTTTTAGCAAATTGAGTCAGCAACTTGCCCCCACAGTCTGGGTCCTCATTTCACCCACCTCAGAAGGATGGAAGGCTGAGTCAACCTTGAGCCGGTGAGATTTGAACCGCTGAACTGCAAATCACAGTCTGCTGAAGTGGCCTGCAGTACTGCACCCTAACCACTGCGCCACCTTGGCTCTATACGCTATACTCAGTTGGAGTATATGAGCTCCGAACCCTGCTTCCTTGGCAGTCTTCTGCTATCCACTCTGGTGCTTTTTGGCACCACATAAGCCCATCCATTTGGCATGCTGGTACTCTGAGCAGGTTGGGTCTTTAAGGCACAAAAGAGAGGGCAGGTTCAGTCTAAACCACCACTGGATAATTTTACCTTGTCTGGTTGTGTCTTCTTCATGTTATTGAAAATAATCCTTTAAATAACATTTCAGCATTATTGCCATAACTCCCTTTCCTCCCAAGTTATACAGTTTCCCTAATGGCTTAACAAAAATTATTCTAATGTATGCATTTTGATAAGCATACATTTTCATTGACTTATGTCAGCCAAGGATAAAATAATAAAATGCAAAGGCCCAAGGACATCTGCATTCTGGCTCACCCCTCCGTTCAGGTATTTCGTTAGTCAGACTCATAATTCTTAATCTGCTGTCTTTGTTCTATCAGCCATACCCACAAAGATGGATTGATATGTAAATAAGGCAGCAGCCTAGTTCAATGCCCTTTCCTGCAGAATTAGAAGTGTTTAGTGATAAAACTGTGAGCTTGGGAATCAAATGTGCATGAACCTATGGAAGCCAGGCTACTTTAAGATTGACAATGGTTTAAATCCACCAGTATTCTAAAGTGACAGATGAACAGTAGCTTCTCAATGTGCAAAACTCTATCTCTATCTCTCATCTGTTGTGGCCCAGCAGGAGCTATTGGAGCTGCCACCAGACTCCGACAGCGAGGGGCCCTATGAGTCAGCTCTGGAGGATGTGGAGGACCCTGGGCAGGGTTCCAACTCCGAGCAGGGTGCAGAGAGGCTGATTGGCCACCAGGAGGCGCCTGAGTATTGGAGCAATGGGGAGGAGCCAAGGGAGTTGTTCCTGGGTGCCCGGCACCGGAAAGCTGATAGGCGTAAGGAACAGTTGCGCAGTTACAGGAGATAATTGCACTCAGCTGGTGGTAATTAGGCTCCTCTCAAGACTATAAGAGGACTGCTTGTGCACACGCCCCATTGCAGGAGTCAATGAATTGACTAAAAGTTGGAGAACTTTTGTGGCTAGCTTGGCAGGCTGGATGGCTGCCAAGGCTTGTCTGTGCTGGTTTGCTGCCAAGGACCTGTCTGTCTGCTAATAAATTCCTTAAAGTAACTTTGGCTGGCATGTTTTGGTGTGGCACAAGGGGGGTCAGAACACCACCCATGATAACCAGACTATCTGGAGTTGATGAATGTTCTAGATCAGCATTTCTCAAACATTTTTGGATCACATCAATCTGGGTCCTCATTTTACCCACTTTGGAAGGATGGAAAGCTGAGTCAACCTTGAGCCTGGTGAGATTTGAACTGCAAATTGCAGGCAGTTGGCAGGCAGCAGAAGTAGCCTTCAGTACTGCACTGTAACCACTGCACCACCGTGGCTCATATGTGAAATATATTGCACACATATTATTTCTTTGCAAACAATTACAAATATATACAATTAAGTCAGAGTAGTACTTGCAAATATAATTATCATGATAGTAAGTAATTTAGCTTGTAAATATTTAATGTGGTGGATAGCCTTGTGGAGATCTATAAATGTATCAACATTAGGTTTAATCTCCATAACTCATAAATTGCCATATTCAACAATTTACAGACAATTACTTATATTAAAAGTTGAGATACAGTTCAAATGTCAAAATTCTGATATCGGTTTTGAAATTTTGGCTTCAGTTCAACATCATTTTGCAATTCAGTAAGTGTATCTTCTACAAAACATCTATCAATATTTTTCATTTCAAAACAGGTGTATTTACCTAACTTTCAAATTAAGATGATCCTCCAATCTTTTCTTTATATCTTTATGAAACATTTGTAAATGATTACAAAGAAATTAATTTAATTTAAATTTTATATATTCTGCAGAATACTGTCTACAGTTTTTGCTTTTTTTGACTTTGCCGTTAAATAAAAAAATATTAATAAATAAACATATTTTTTAAAAATAATAAGTGCTAAATACTATTGAGAAAAGTGGTTTAATAACTTTTCTCATCAGCATAATATCTCCTGTTAGCTACTTGATATTAAGATAATATCATTATTATCTTTATTGGAGGAGGAGGTGGAGAGGATTTGTAGTTTTAAATTTCTGGGCATTTATATCTCGGAGGACCTCTCATGGACTATGAATGCTAACATGCTTGTGAAGAAGACACAGAAGAGGCTGAAAATGCTCAGGAAGAGAAATCTATCTCAGCATCTACTTCTTTCCTACTATCACAGCACCATTGAGAGTGTCCTGACAAATGTCATTCTTGCATGGTATGGGATCAACTCTGAAGTGGACAAAAAAAGCTCGCTCTACAGAGAATCATTAAAACTGCCCAGAGAATCATTAAATCTGGGCAATAGGCAAATCAACAACAATATTGCCACATTCTTTGTAGTAGGAACTTGCCAGTTTTTTAAAATTCTAGTTACGTTCATTTCTGTGAAGTAGATTATATCATGCAGAATATCATCTATCTGCAGCTACCAGCCCTGGATGACATGTTCACATCTCTCTGTTTGAGGAAGTTGTACAACCTTCTCACAGACTCTTCCCATCCTGCTTACAATCTTTTTGGACTGTTGCTTTCTGGCAGAAGATACAAAACAATTAAAACTCAGACAACATGTCTTCTGAATAGTTTTTAATCCTAGAGGTATAATTGCACTCAACAGTGAACTAAAGGACCACCATCCGTGAGCTGTTGGACTACTTTACGTGGTCTGTTGTGTGGATGCTTGGGTGATTAAGGGCCAGGGAATTTTTGGTGGGTGGGGGTGTGTTTGGGGGATTGTCATGTGTGTTGGGCCGGGTCTCTGGGTATCATGTGAATTCCGTTGTATGGGTGTATACATACAATGACAATAAAATAATCTTAATCTTATTGTCACTATTTCAGTGTACACACTGGCATACATTAAAACGAATTTCTAATGCATGCTCTCAAAAGACTATCCTCATACACATACATACACACCAGGGGTGGGTTTCAACTGGTTCGCAGCGGTCCCTGCGAACCGGTTGGTCGGCGAACCCGGAAGTAAGTAACTTCCGGGAACGGCGAAGGGCCCACCCGCCCGCCCACGCTCCTTACCCGGTTTTGACGAGTTCTGCGCTTCCACGCATGCGCAGGACACATACAGTGCCTGTGCGATCCTCCAGGAACAGCTGGAGCATCGCACAGACGCTAGTACGCATGCGTGCACCGCGCGCATGCACGAGGACGCCGCTGGCCCCGTTCCAACCGAACCGGTTGGAATGGGGTGAGAAACCCACCCCTGATACACACACATATACATATGCCACACACACACACACACACACACACACACACACACACACACACACACACACACACACACACATATATATATATATATATATATATATATATATATATATATATATATATATATATATATCTAATAGATACCTTTCACCCTGGCTTCGCTGATAACGGATAAGAGCCTGCGGCCTAATGGCTAAGATCTCTGCCTAGTATGCCTAGTAGGCCATATAGCACAGGTTCAAATCCCAGTAAGGGTATGGCTAGCTGATGAGAGCTAAATAGCTTGAAATAGATCTATACTAGTCTCCCTTTATTTATTTATCAGCACAAATAAAAAAAACCATATATATATATATATATATATATATATATATATATATATATATATATATATATATATATATATACATACATACATACATACACACACACACACACACACACACACACACACATACATATCACACACACATATGTATGTATACATACACATATCTATCTCACAGTCCATTTTGAATACATAGTGGAACAAAGAGTCTTGACATTTCAAATGTGAAAGAACATGATTGCACCCTAAAGATCTAATCAATGAAGAACCTATTCCAGGTTTGTTCTCAACATTATGAATTCCAAAGCCTGGAATGAAAAGGAATGTCTTGCTAGGTAATCTGGGCAATAGGCAAATCAACAACAATATTGCCAAATTCTTTGTAGTAAGAACTTGCCAGTTTTTTAAAATTCTAGTTACGTTCATTTCTGTGAAGTAGATTATATCATGCAAATATTTCCCCCAAGAAATAAAAAATACCCCCAAAGAACAAATTACATGCTGATTATCTTGTTTTTAATTCAAAGTGAAAAGAAAAAGGAATCTAGATGTGATTGATTTCCTCTGCTACCATTAACACCTCTGCCTATCAGTAGAGCATTTGATGATACATGTGTTTAGCCCTGACAATTCCGAAGATGCTAAATTGTAGACAGACATGCGAAGGAGTGCAAGATAATAATTTATAGAATTTTTGGTCCATTGAGCATTGGATAATTTTGATGACTTCTAAAACCCTTCAGCCTAGAAGTGCTTTACTTCAGATCCCACTATAATTAGCTACAAAGGTTATTTGAGTAAGATGTGAAGGGAGGCTGGAAGGTTATTGTTAAATGAAATCAATTTCACCTACCCTGTTTTCTAGCTGCAATATTTTCTTCTTAATCTCAGTTGTGGTGGGGGGATAAGTCATTTCCCCACAAACAATAACATCTGACGGTTTAGTAATATCTTCAGTGCTTTCTAAATCTTTTTTTAAGTAGAATTGGGTTGTTGTTTTTTTTCAAGACAAGATAGCTTAGAGATTCATTGCAATTTTGTACGTGCCAATTGAGAAAAGTCTTATGCAAGCTACAATCCTGTGCCAATGCATCCAGGGAGTAAGGTCCATTTATTTGTTTTGTCAAAACATTTTAACTTCATTTTCAAGACAATATGCCCTCCCAAAGCAGTTTACAAGGTTATAAATCAATGAGACTCGTGAATCTGCATATCTTCTGTACCTGTGTAAATGTGTACTGTAAATAGACACATGGGTTTTTCTCTCTCTCTGAAATTCCCCCCCGCCCCCATTTTGTGGGTTTTAATGATCCAGCTAAAGATAAAGCTGATTTATCTTGTTGGAAGAAATGTCCTTCTGGGTTCGGCTCCAAGTGGGGAAAAAGACACTGAAGACATGGAGGCTGCTTGGAAAGATGGTTTTAGATGGTTTTAATGGTGGACAGGGCCACATGGCTTGAGTCCTGAACAGAAAAGGTGATCACATGCTTCAATGTTGGTGGAGAAGAGAACAGAAGAGAAAGGAAGGCAAGGGGAAGCAAGGAAGGAAGAGAAGCTGAGTTCCCGGTTTTATGCCTCCTCTGGCCTTTGAACTTGAGTTTGTATTCTGATTGGTTGTCAGACTCCCAGGGGCAACTCTCTAGGCTGCGTTTTGAATCCAGGTTTGGTTGAGTTCTCAGATGCCATGTGGCGAGTTGGGTAAAAGGCCAATATTATCATGCCTTAATCCCATCCCCTGGAATTTAAGGGGAGAACTATTTATTATGTAAAGTGGACTAACTCAGGCTTTAATGGCTCATTGACAAAGGGGGATGGGCAGGAAGCTACAGGCAGCTATTCTGTCTTTTAAAACATGTTTCTTTCTTTTCACATCCAGAGAAATATTCTGCGCTTTCAATATTTCCTAGGATATTTCATTTTTCTGGGAGAGGGCTGGGTGATAACTTCCTACAATCTATTTTTTAAATGAGAGTTACTTACAGTTCAGTGACTTTTTTGAGACAACTAACAAGTACCCTTGTCCTTTTAATAATTTCTGCATTGCATTTAAAACATATATAAACATACTCATGGAATGTGGGTGGCATACTTCCTGAAAGTAATCCTGTTTGCTCATATTCACTCTAAAGCATAAACTATGATATATAACACAATAATCAAGTATTGGGACATTACCCTTCTGCTATGTAGCTTCCCAATGTCTAAAACCACTCATACTAACTCAGAGGAAAATAGTCACACAGAAAAAACAAACAAACACTGAAATCTGAATTCAGAAAACCAAACGAGTCAAAAGCATAGCAAATACAAATTATTAAATATGTAAATAAAACTAAAAGATCCAATAATTATGATTCTATTAACAATAAATCTGAAAACTGGACTTTTTAAATATGTCATTATCCTTTTCTGAACCAGTTCTGACTAGAAAAAAAATGCTGTGATGAAAGAAATTCAGAAAGCAGATGCTTCATCTTTCTACTACAGATAATTCTTGACTTAGTTCTCTTAGTGACTGTTCAAAGTTACCACAGCAGTGAAAAAAATGACCTATGACCATTTTTCACACTTATGACCATTGTAGCATCCCCATGGTCACATGATTTAATGTCCTGGAGTCATGTGACCTCCTTTTGTGACCTTCTGGCAAGCCAGGTCAATGGGGAAACCAGATTCACTTAACAACCATGTTACTAGTTGAAGAACTGCAGTGATTCACTTAACAAATGCGGTGAGAAATGTCATAAAATGGGATGTAACTTAACAAATTTCTCACTTAGCAATATAAAGTTTGGGCTCAATTGGGATTGTATGTTGAGGATTACCTGAATTGGCTTTCATCAGATGGAACCAGGGATGGGCTGCTACAGGTTCGCCTGGGTCAGTGGTGGGTTTCAAAAATTTTTGGAACCTACTCTGTGGGTGTGGCTTCCTTTGTGGGAGTGGCTTGCCAGCCATGTGACCTGGTGGGAGTGGCTTGCCGGCCATTCTCTCTCTCTCTCTCTCTCTCTCTCTCTCTCTCTCTCTCTCTCTCTCTCTCTCTCTCTCTCTCCTTCCTTTTGTCTCTCTATCCCTTTTTTATTTCATCTTTCTCTCTCTCACTCTTTTTCTTCTTTGTTTCTTCCTTCCTTCCTTCCTTCCTTCCTTCCTTCCTTCCTTCCTTTCTCTTTCTCTCTCTCTCTGTGTCAGTTTGTCTGTCTGTCTGTCTGTTTGTGTGTGTGTGGCAGTGGTGGGTTTCAAAAAAATTTGGAACCTCTTCTGTAGGTGTGGCCTGCTTTCCGGGTCCACTGGTGGAACCTCTTCTAACCGGTTTGGTAGATTTGATGAACCAGTCCTACCGAATAGGTGAGAACTGGTAGGAACCCACCTCTGGCATGGGTTCAGGAGAACCCATATTTAAAGTTATGTCCGGTTTGGAGAACCTCCAAATCCCACCCCTGGCTGCCCCCACCCACTCCACCCTGCCCCTCCATTCCAAGGAGTCTCCATGCAGCCCATTTTGGAGAACAAGAAGCAATGGGTGGAAACTAATCAAGGAGAGAAGCAACTTAGAACTGAGGAGAAATTTCCTGACAGTTAGAACAATTAATCAGTGGAACAGCTTGCCACCAGAAGTTGTGAATGCCCCAACACTGGAAGTCTTTAAGAAGATGTTGAATATTCATTTGTCTGAAACGGTATAGGGTTTCCTGCCTAGGCAGCGGGTTGGACTAGAAGACCTCTAAGGTCCCTTCCAACTCTGCCATTGTATTGTATTGTAACTCTGGATGGGCTAATTCAGGCACTTTGTGTGCTGTAATGCTTGGCACATCAACATATGGGAAGGCTTTACAAAAACTGTAAATCTCTATTTATAAATCTCATATAAATCAATATCAATATAAACTGTAAGGATACAAGCAACAAAGTTTCAGTCCTGCAGTCTTATTGGGCTTGGAGAACCTGGAACTACACCACCTATGGTGTGATCTAAGCATAGTACACAAAATTGTCTGCTACAACGTCCTGCCTGTCAGTGACTACTTCAGCTTCAACCTCAATAATAGACTGGCAAACAATAGATACAAACTCAAGGTAAACCGTTCCAAACTTGATTGCAGAAAATACAACTTCAGCAACAGAGTGGTCAATGCCTGGAATGCTTTATGTGACTTCATTGTTACAGACGCAAACCCTCAACCTTAAACTGTCTACCGTGGACCTCACTCCATTCCTAAAAGGTCTGTAAAGGGGGCGTGCATAAGCGCACCAGCGTGCCTACCATCACTGTCCTACTGTCCCCATTTATTTGTACTCATTTCCTTTGTTCATGTCCATGCTCATACTTATACCTGCTATCTTGTACATGTTTGACAAACTAAAATAAACTGAGGAGAGAGAGGGGGGAGAGGGAGAGGGAGAGGGAGAGGGAGAGGGAGAGGGAGAGGGGGCGAGGGAGGGAGGGAGGGAGGGAGGGAGGGAGGGAGAGAGAGAGAGAGAGAGAGAGAGAGAGAGAGAGAGAGAGAGAGAGAGAGAGAGAGAACTAATGCCAGGCACAGAAAGATACCCCTATATTTGTCATTCAACCTTATAAAAGAAGAGATTTTCTAAGAAATGATCAGGTTATCTCCTTAGCTTAATTTCAACTCGTTATATGCTGGATACTTTGCAACCTTTTACAATTGCAGATATTTTAAGAACTGAATTTTGATATTCCTGACTCCAAATTGAACCAGAGGAGATACTCTGGAAAGCCTGGGGTTGGTTCACCTGAACCATTGCCTTCAGTCAGGTTCAAGTATCAATGGAGGATACCCCTCACCATTGATTTAATTCTGCTAAAATTGCAAAAGGAAGTTCTTGTACACTCTTGCTCTGGTGGCCAGGATCAGAGAATCTCGTTAACGCAGGCAGATAATGAGTATTTCTTCTGATGAAGTACAGCTGTCCATCACTGTTACATTTTGCCATGGTCATCATCCCAGCCAGTTAAATTAATTCACCCACCAACTAGAACAGGATAATTAGCAAGTCCGGTGCTAGACACAGAATCCTGGGCCTGATGGACCCTGAGGGGTTTCAGAGGGAGCTTGGAGAGATACCTGACTCCCTTGTCCGCAATCCAGCTGAGTCTTTGGTCACTGCCTGGAATAGTGCGGCGGCTGGAGCACTGGATTGGATTGTGCTTTTGAGGCCTCTCTGCGGCAGCGGCTCCAGGAGGGCACCTTGGTTTATCGAGGAACTCTGGGAGATGAAGCGCCAAAAGAGACACCTAGAGCGACGTTGGAGGGCTAGTAACTCTGAGTCTGATCGATCACTACTAAGAGCCTTTATTAGGACTTATCTAGTAGCGATATGGGCGGCAAAATGTGCGGATTTCCCGCTCTTATTGCGTCTGCGGAATCTCGACCAGCTGCCCTATTTGGGGTGACCCGCTCCCTCCTGAAAGGTGAGGAGATGGGGGAAAATTTACGCCCCTCCCAATTTGGGAGTCCTCCTGGATTCTCAGCTGAAATTGGAACATCATCTGTCGGCTGTGACCAGGGGGGCTTTTGCCCAAGTTCGCCTGGTGCACCAATTGCGGCCCTATTTGGATCGGGATGCGCTTCTAACGGTCACTCATGCCCTTGTCACCTCGAGGCTGGATTATTGTAACACGCTTTACATGGGGCTACCCTTGAAAAGCGTTCGGAGACTGCAGTTAGTTCAGAATGCGGCCACGTGGGTGATAGTGGGTGTGCCGAGGTACACCCATGTTACACCTACCCTCCGTGAGCTGCACTGGCTGCCTATTGGTCTCCAGACTCAATTCAAGGTTTTGGTTATCACTTTTAAAACCCTACATGGCTTAGGGCCCGGATACCTTCGAGACCGCCTGCTGACACATACCTCCCAGCGACCAGTAAGATCCCATAGATTGGGCCTCCTTCAGGTGCCGTCGGCCATACAATGTCGGCTGGCGGGCCCTCAGAGGAGAGCCTTCTCAGTGGCTGCTCCGACTCTTTGGAACCAGTTCCCCCCGGAAATCCAGACCATACCCACTCTGATAGCCTTCAGGAAAGCCGTAAAAGCCTGGCTTTTCTGGCAGGCCTGGGGCTGTTGACCTCACTATTGAGGTCCGGCCCCAACTAGAATGAATTTATGATGGATGATTGTTGTTTTAAATTGTATTGTTTTTATGTTTTTTATATTCTGTTTGTAAGCCGCCCGGAGTCCTTTGGGATTGGGCTGCATATAAAAGTTTTAAATAAAAAAATAAATGGATAAATGGATAAATGGATAAATGGATAAATGGATAAATGGATAAATGGATAAATGGATAAATGGATAAATGGATAAATGGATAAATGGATAAATAGATAAATAGATAAATAGATAAATAGATAGATAAATAGATAAATAAATAGATAATAAATAAATAAATAAATAAATAAATAAATAAATAAATAAATAAATAAATAAATAAATAAATAAATTTAAAGTTACACGATCAAGAGCTTTGGCAGATTCATCCTCAGGAATGAACTGGAGAAGATGTTCAGGAGAAAAAGATGGCTATACGCTAACTGCAAAACACCAGTTTGTTTTCCCAATGCCATCCTAATTCTTCTTCTGCAGCTTTGGTGGAGGGAACAGTAAGTATTCTGGAAGTAACAAATCACAATTTCCTATCCTGTGTTTGTCTAGTATTGACACCGAAGAAAATCCAGAAGGAGCCAAGTTGAAGACATTCATGGGTGTCGCTTGTCCTTTGTCGTCATTGTTGAACCATTCACAGCACGTAGTGCAACAGGTCACCCTGGCAAACAGTTGTATTTTTGATGAGCTGTACAGTCAAGGTCATTAAAGCCTGTGACCATTTAAGGCCTCATTATAATGTTTGGAAGAGCAAGAGGTTACTCCTAGAGAAGTTTGCTGGGTTAATGATGCAGTTCCTCCATCTATTTTATTAGTTTCTCGATCTTGTAACCTGGCTGCAGCAATGCAAGCTATGTAAGCAAACATCAAACATTCCTATTATTTTTAATGTTGTGGTCCTTATTATCAAAAGTTATTTATGCTTTTACATTCTTATTTATATAGTTTTCCTAAATTAGTGGAGAAAAATGCCTCAGACATTTGTACTGCCTTTATTTATTATTATTTTTAAAATGTAATAATTGTTTTACTTTCAAAAATAATTGGATATGTACAATCCATTGATCTGTTGTTTTTTTTATTAAAAAAATAACTAAAGCAAAACTGTTCAGGAAAAAATTGCCCTATCATTTACAGGAGCAGGAGGTAGATGACCTTGATTTCTTAACATAAAAAGCAGAACCCATCTTCTGTTTAAAACTGGTCAAAATCCTTGGAGTTGTTCCTCCTCTACTTCCTGGAATAACCTTGCATCAGAAGCTGAACACTAAACAACACCCAATTCTAAAACATAATGATTGTTCCCAGTGATGTAGATAAAAGGTGGGTTCCTACCAGTTTGGACCGGTTCAGCTGAACCGGTAGTAACTTGGGGGCCTGGGTTGTTGGAACGGGCAGCGACCCAGGTCTGCCATGCCCCTGAACTGATTCTCCCAGGTGCTGCCATCTTGTTTTTTCTTCTGAGCCTGCACAGAGCAATTATAGTGAGTAGCCACATAGAGCATGTGCATGGGGCACACCCCTGAATGGGTAGAAGCTGCCAGAACCTACCCTTGATGTAGATGTTTTAGCATGGGGGTGCTAGCATTCCAAGTATCATGTAGAATTAAATCAGAGACCAAGGCAAAACTATCCTTAAAGTTCCAATTTAATAAATCAGACATCTTGGCATTATGCTATGGAATCCCAATACTGGAAATGACATCACAATTCCAACCAGTTAAAAGTTCATGATCTTGTCCCCACACCCACAATCCATCACATGGTCCAATCTTCTTCTTCTATGCTGGCATCCACACCCAGCTGCTTCCGGTCAGGTGTAAAAGTGCGGAAACAAAAGATGACCTTGGCTTCTAGTAAAGAATGAAAACAATATATTCCACAATCCTACTCCTTCTATTCCCCCCTCCCATCAACTATACTAATGAAACAGCATGATGAAATAAGAGAAAGTGTGGCAGGCCAAAATTCTAAAGGGAATATAATTGCAGGCCTGACAGGGGGACTGAATCAAAACCTGAAACACCCCACTATATAAAAACCATTGGCAACCAATGAATAGTCTCTCAGTACTAATCCTTGAAAGTGAATCATAATAACCTTACGTCCAGATTCTCTACAGCAGTCCATGAGGATACCAAGGGCAATGATGCCAAAAACTGCCTAGATATCTAGAGGCATCAATAGGAATATATAGCCCAATCCTACTCTCTAGATGGTGATTAAAGCCATACTTTTGCCTGAAACTTGAGAACCTAATAAAGGAGAATATTTATAGCTCATGGTTGAAATGAGGGATCCTTGGTGATCTCTGAGCTTGGTTGTTTTCTTGCAGACATTTCAAACTAAGTAACATCAGCAGCAGAGGTGATATTCAGCTGGTTCTGACTGGTTCTGGCAAACCGGTAACGGAAAATTTGAGTAGTTCAGAGAACTGGCAAAGTGGCTGGCTCTGCCCCCGCTGTCTCCCAGCCTCCCACAGGAGAACAGAACTGGAAAGCAGGTTAGTGGGGTAGGGAGGGAATGGGGATTTTGCAGTATCCTTCCCCAAGACTGGGGAGGGAATGAGGATTTTGCAGTAGTCTTCTCCTCCCATGCCCACCAATTCACACCACACCCACCAATCCATGCCCACAGAATCCCACCATTGATCATCAGCATTCCTCATAAAAGAACCCAAATAATCCATATTAACCAGAAGCACTCAAAGTTGTCCCACCATCCCCATTTCAACCATCTGGCCAGAAATGGCAAGTTTGATCTTGCCCTATGATTTTTTTTTAAAGAAGACATATAAGCATGGTAATAACAATAGTAATAGCAGTTAGACTTATATACCGCTTCATAGGGCTTTCAGCCCTCTCTAAGCGGTTTACAGAGTCAGCATATCGCCCCCACAGTCTGGGTCCTCATTTCACCCACCTCGGAAGGATGGGAGGCTGAGTCAACCTTGAGCCGGTGAGATTAGAACCGCTGAACTGCAGATAACAGTCAGCTGAAGTGGCCTGCAGTACTGCACCCTAACCACTGCGCCACCTCGGCTCTTCGATGGTCTTTTTAGGAAAGTATATACTTGCCTCCTTCAGTATAGACAGCACCTCTCATTCATCAAGAGAAGCTCTGATAATCAACCATAATACTTCCTATAATTCTTAGTTATGTGACATGTTCGTGTATGCACCTCTTATGGCCTAGTTCATCATGTTCCAGCACCAGGTGTCCTGTCCACCCCAATCTACTTACGCTACAAATCTTGCAGTCCTGTTTCTTGTCACTAATATTTCAGTCAACTTGAAAACATGCTTGAAAGCATCTTTATGCTACATCACACATCTGACAATGTGCACCCACATGCATGAATAAAGTCTATTAATAATTCCAGAGGGGACCATTACTTAGGGAAGACTAGAGAGGATATACTTTTAAATCTGGTTCTCAGATATTTCCAGCCCAATGTGTTCAAGGCTGAAACAACTTTATCTTTCCGAGCTAAGCCACGTAGGATTGGTGAGCTTTTGTGGCTTACATCGGCTGCTTGCAGTTTGTACAAGCAAATGAAATATTCCCAGCACATTACGCATAATCAAAACAGGCCCAATTAAGCTCAGTACTCTATATTCCACCTCATTAATTGCAACTCCTAAAATATAACAGATGTGATTGCTGCGGGCCATGAGTTAAAGACAAATTTTTCAGTTACGCACTTACAATGCAACCTAAAAGTTACATGAAGATTTAATTATTACTTTCATTTTCATGACTTCCTGTAAAAGCTCATTTTTTCACTTAACAGCAGTAGTGTTCAACCACAACCCTTTACAAAGTGTTCAGTGTTGTGTGCTGTAGTAAAAAAAAAAAACATTTTTCCCTGATATCCCTTGACCCAATTATTACAAAAAGCAAGAGTATTTGGGAAATTCACAGTAATTTACTACATACACCATGGGGAGCCATTTTACCATTGCTTCAAATGCCATTATCAATGAAGGAACATCGGACATTATCTGGTATACTTGAAGACCGGTGTGATTTCATGAAATTGCATGGAGGGTGAGGTAGCCATGAGTCCTGTTTAACAAAGGACCAGGGCCGGATTTAGATGAAAAGAGGCCCTAGGCTATTCCACTTATGAGGCCCTTTCACCTCCCATTTTTAAGTTTGTAAATTACATGAGAGACAATAAAATACATCATTACTGTGATATATATCAATATATATCAATATATATAGCTGGCCTCCCGATGGAGGGCGGCTCTGCTCTGTGGCAAAGGCAGGGAAGCCAGCCGCCTCCCCTGCTGCGCTCAGCTGCCCGGCTCGGCCACCTCGCCCTCACCTGCCTGGCCGCTGGTGGGCTCCGTGTAGAGCTACTGGGAGCGGCCGCGCCGCTCGCCCGACCGCCAGTGCCGGGACCGGGGGCGGGCTCCCCAACTGCCGCGGCGCTGGAACGATCTTAACCAATACATTTTTATGTTTGTTTATTAGTCATATTCATAGAATTTCTTCTTATTTTCGGTTCAGTGTTTTAGTGTTCACTGTTTTTAGAATAGTGTAATTTTAATTTTGCTAACAATTTGAATGTAGGCCCCTCTTGATCTTGAGGCCCTAGGCTGAAGCCTAGGTAGCCTATAGGAAAATCCGGCACTGCAAAGGACAATGCACAATCTGATGACCATCCTCTAGTTTTTTTAAAAAGCTCTTCTGTCTAAAAAACTGTCCAATCCAAGAGAAGAATCAGCATAATTAAAGTTGTCCATTAATAGCATCAGAACAACAGATTAGACAGGTTTTGGAAAATCTCTTTTCCTATTATTTCTACTTCAGTTATTGCAACTGTTTTTGACAATAATTATAAGTACAAGTTAGCTTATACCAGGAATGAGCTTCAAAATTTTTAGCAAGGGGTTCTCTGCCTGGTTGCTGTGTAGGTGTGGCCATGGAGGGCATGGCCTAGTTGGCCCCTGGCACCATGGGGGAGGTGTGTTTTTGTCCTCCACAGACTTCAGAGGCTTTCCTCGAGCCTCCGGAAGGGCAAAAATGGCCTCCCCAGGCTCCAGAGGCCCTCTGGCCCTACCCGAACTTTTGATAGGCTCAATTTTTGCTCTCCCCAAGCCTCTGTATGTTCCTTGCACTTACCTGTAAGTAAAACATCTGGGGGGGGGATCAGTTGTGCCGCATGATTGAGATGAGCTAGAAAGCAACAAATAAAGGACAGGATAGAGCAGGGGCGCAGAGGCAGGGCCAGCTGATCGTCTGAGCTACCAGTTCACCCAAACTGGTCCGAACCCGTAGAATCCCACAGCTGCAACTGACCCATATTTATGATGGTTGCAATGTCCTAGGGCATGGGTCAGCAAACTGCAGCTCTGGAGCCGCATGTGGCTCTTTCCTCCTTCTTCTGCAGCTCCGTCACTGGTCAGCACCACAAGTTTGAGAGGAGCTTCCGGTGGGGGGGGGAGAGAAGCATAGTGTGCCAGGAGAAGACTCTATGGCAAGGGGAGGGTTTTCCAGTTGTCTCCACAATTGATAAGGCTTTCCTTTATGACAGGTAGAGGAAAAAGTACTCCGTGCTAGGAGGACACTCTATGGTGGGGGAACTGAACTTCTGGTCAGCTCCAGAATTGAACAGGAGGCTTCCGGTTAAGACCTTTGTGGCTCCCGGTGTTTTCTTTTCTGTGGGAAATGGGTCAAAATGGCTTTTTGAGTGTTTAAGTTTGCCGACCCCTGTCCTAGGGTCACATCATCACCTTCTGCAACCTTCTGACGAACAAAGTCAATGGGGAAGCCAGATTCAAAGTAACAACTGTGTTACTAACTTAACGATTTCAGTGATTCACTTAACAACCATGGCAATAAAATTTGTAAAATGGTGCAAGACACATTTAACAAAGGTTTCACTTAACAACATAAGTATTGGGCTCAATTGTGGTTTTTAAATTGCTGTATTTGGCAGCAACTAAGAATAATAGTAACGTAAATTTGATGCCTTTTCAAATAATCTATGATGTTTGTTTAATGCTAAAGTTTGGTTGGATTTAAAGTTTTATGCAGAATATCTCCATGTTTGTCGAATGCATGTTAAAACTAGACACATACGTAGCTGTTTCAAGCATGCATTTCTAGCCAAATCCAGACAGAATTGGGAAATAAGGCAAAACATTAATTATAGATATAAGTTGTGTTGCAGTTTAACCCACAATTTTTACCGAAGGAATCCACAGCAAACCACTGGGATCAGACATTTCCCTACCTTAGTACGACTGCAGTAGAAAATCAAATGAAAATAGACAAGCAAACATGCTGATGATGTTTATTAGTGAACAACCACAGCTGGTTCTTAATATTTTCAAAAGCATATCTGGGTTGTTTTTTTTTGAATACTTGCAAATTTTTCTTGTTGTTTCTTTTGTATCATGTCATTTAAGATTCATCAAGAGGATAAGCGTGTTTCTATTTTGCACTGTGATGAATAAAACACTTGTCCTGTTTGTAGATATTGAGAGCAGAGATAAATAATGAAGACCCCAGTGATTAGCTTCTGAAGTCTTTGTTTTGGAATTGTTAATTTATATTTTGCTTTTTTTCTGGTGCTGTTTTAATTTCTGGGAGCTGCGCAGACATAGATATGTGTGATGGATGGCTATGTAAGTGAAGTAAATAAATAATCACATGTTTTGTCTTACTAGCACTAGTACAACAACACCATGTCACTATACAAAAAATATAAAAGTTGGCAATTATGACAATCATTCCGTATCTATCTATCTATCTATCTATCTATCTATCTATCTATCTATCTATCTATCTATCTATCTATCTCTTTCTATCTATCTTTCTATCTATCTGTCTATCTATCTATCTATCCATCCATCCATCCATCATCTATCCATCCATCCATCCATCCTCTCTCTCTCTCTCTCTCTCTATCCATCCATCCATCCATCCATCTATCATCTATCTATCTATCCATCCATCCTATCTCTCTCTCTCTCTCTCTTTCTATCTATCTATCTATGTATCTATCTATCTATGTATGTATCTATCCATCCATCCATCCATCCATCCATCCATCCATCCATCCATCCATCCATCCATCCATCCATCCATCCATCTATCTATCTATCTATCTATCTATCTATCTATCTATGGTATGCACCTGTATGGGCGTACCAGAGCCTGCCCAGAACATTAGGTACTGTTCTGGTATGGTGCTCCGGAGGGTCCGCCTGCCCGCCTGAGCTCCTTACCTGTCTTTTAAGCCTTTGGCACTTCCACAAACACACATGGCACGTATGGCCCCTGTGTGACTCTCCGCCGAGCAGCTGGAGCATCGTGGAGGCTTGTGGAGGCTTGTGGAGGCTTGCAGAGGTGTCGCCGGCAGGTACAAGGCATGTGCGCACCACGCATGTGTGTGCATGCGCTGTAAGTGTCCCTGTGGGTGACGCCGGGCCCGTTCCAACCATACCGGTTGGAATGGAATCCAGAACCCACCACTGCTATCTATCAGTTCTCGGCTTACGAACACAACTGAGCCCAAAATTTCTCTTGCTAAACTGAGACATTTGTTAAGGGAGTTTTATCTCATTTTACCACCTTTCTTGCTACAATTGTTAAGGGCAGCTGTTCAATTAGTAGCACAGTTCTAATTGGGTACCATATTCTTCGGTGTATAAGATGCACCTTTTTCCCCTCAAAAAAGAGGCTGACAATCTGGGTGCAACGTATACACTGAATACAGCATTTTTTGCTCCTGAAACTCTGCCCACTTCACTGAAATGGCCATGCAGAGCCTCTAGGAGGCTTTTAAAGAACTCCTGTGGGATGAGGAGGGCAGAAATGAGCAAAATATGGTTCATTTTTTGCTCAATTTTAAACCCCCCCCCCCAGCTCCCAGGAGAACTCTCTAAGCTTCCTAAAGGCTATCCATGCCCTTTTCACAAAAAAGTCCTTTTTTTGTTTGCCCCCCCCTCCAGGAGCACTCTGCAAGCTCCCTAAAGGCTGTTCATGCCTTTGGGGGGGGGGGAATGGGCCTGTTTTCACAAAAAATGGGCCGTTTTGGGGAGGTTTGCAGAGTGCAAAAACTTTTTTAAAAAATGTTCCTCTTCAAAACCTTGGTCCATCTTGTACTCTGCTCCATCTTATACTCTGAAACATAGAGTTAGTATCAATTCGGCAAAATAACATTGATTACGTGCCATCAAATTAATGTCAACTCTCAGCAATCACATAGCTAATTTTTGTTTTATTTTGCTTTTTGCCTGATGATCTGTTTTGGAACTGATCCTTCAGGTAAAGGTAAAGATTCCCCTCGCACATATGCGCTAGTTGTTCCCGACTCTAGGGGCGGCACTCATCTCCATTTCAAAGCCGGAGAGCCAGCGCTGTCCAAAGACATCTCCAAGGTCGTGTGGCCAGTATGCAGTGGTGGGTTTCGGATCCCATTTCAAACGGTATGGTTGGAACGGGCCTGGCGGCATCCACATGGATGTGCGCAGCGCTCGTGCACACATGCGCAGCACGCACATGTGTCTTAGCACCTCCGCAAGCCTCCGCAATGCTCAGCGGAACATCATGAAAGTGCTGTAAACACCGTGCGCATGCACGGAAGAGCAGAAGGCTTAAAAGACTGGTTAGGGGCTTGAACGGGTGGGTGGTCCCTCCAGAGCAGCGTACTGGGACAGTATCCGGTGCTCCGGGCTGGCCGGGGCGTACTGCCTGCAACTCACCACTGCCGGTATGACTAAATGCCAAAGGTGCACAGAACCCTAACCCTAACCCTTCCCACCAAAGGTGGGTCCTATTTTTCTATTTTCATTTTTTACATGCTTTTTACATGCTTTCGAACTGCTAGGTTGGCAGAAGCTGGGACAAGTAACACTGCATTACCCAGCACTAGGGATTCGAACTGCTGAACTGCCGACCTTTCTGATCGACAAGCTCTGGTGCCGGAATTACCACCTGAATTCATCTACATTGCTGCTAGTCATCATCATCTTCTTTTTTTCCTTCTCTCTTAGAGCCTTTTCCAGAGCCTTTACCCTGTCTAAAGTTGGATCATTTGAGTCTGATCGTTTGTGCCTCAAGTGAAAACTCTCGGATGACTTTTTCAATGACTAATGTTGTTTTCTTGAGTGTCTGTGGCTTTCTCAGGAGAATCGCAATACTCTTTTTATCCTGCTTGTGTTCTAAAATAGAAAAATAAAATAAAAAATGAATCTGAGCTTTAAAAGGGGGGAAGCTCAGCATCTTAGCAGGGGTAAGTTGGAAATTGGCTTTCTAAGAGAGGTCTGTTCTTAGAAATATTTTCACATAATCATTGTTTGTCCAGGGAAGAAAATCAAGAGTGGAAGCTAGTGAGAAATGATTGTAGTCGCACTATCTCAAAGCAATAAGCTTTCACTCCAGGATCCATCTCAAGCTGCACCTCGGCCATAGCTTTAGGAGCAAGAGAAGAAATGGAGAAATTGTCCACAGGCGACCACAGAATCCTTTGTCCAATTTTAAATCAACCTCTCTACAGCTTGTTACACTTTTGCAAATTGTTTGGGAAAGGCTAAGTGGCAGAGCAGTGATTTGAGGGAATTCTCAACTCTTTCCTTTTAATTTCTTCCTTTGCCACATCAATTGGACTGCAGCAGAAATAGGTAAACATGCATTTCTTATATCTGTTGTATAATTTATTAGATATGTTAAAATAAAAACCAGCATTTCAAATAAACAGCAATAAGTATGCAGTAAATAAAAACCCTAACAGGAACAGCTATTTTAAAACCACGCAACAATATAAAACAAAACAAAAAACATGGGCTTAAGGAAATAGCTTTAAATTAAATGTCGGGGAAAATAAAGCTTAGAGGGAAAAACACTAATAAAAAAGTCCAAATGGATCTCTATTACCAAAAACAATGGAGTGTTTTTTCACAATAGGTGTCCAGTATGTTGCAGAGTCGACTCTAATTGCAATGATTCTTCAGCACCTCCATTGGTAGTCCTTGACGTACGACCACAATTGAGCCCAATAGTTTCGGTTGGTAAGTGAGACATTTTTGACACATTTGTAAAGGGAGTTTTGCCCCATTTTACGAGTTTTCTTGCCACCGTTGTTAAAAGAATCACTGCAGTTGTTAAATTAGTAACAGGGTTGTTAAAAAACATTTTACCAAGAATAACACAGGAGTTCAATAAAACGCTCTGCTTGCTAACAAAAACATTTTTCTCCTCCCTTCCATGGAATACAGGTAACATTGGAGTTTTTGTTCAGAAGAAGATCACCTTTCTGAAATGATGAAGAGCTATTCTCCAGTCAGGATATACTGAACACCCTAATGTCCATTTTCTCCCATGAAATAGTCAACATCAAAGGCTAAAGGGGAAACCACTCCAGAGTCTTGGCTGTACCACCACTGTATCCATCATCTACAGAGCACTGAAGTACAAAAACTCGCCACCAGCCAAGGAAGTTTAGATCCTGATATTATGGTTCCTTCTAAAGAGCAGTCTCGTTAAACATGACAGCAAGGCAAGATTATGATAAATGTTCCTCACAACGCCAAGAAACTTAAGACCTTGTCAGCTCATGGACCCAAACTTTCTCACAGATTCAATTAATAAATCTGCCACTCATTGTAATCACCCAAGTTTTGCCAACTCTATTATTAGATGAGGTCAATAGAGCCTGGGCAAAAATGTTCCACTTGGAACTTCTACGGAGCTCTTTAGTTCATTATTTCTTTCTTTTAAAAAAAGAAATTCAATTTTGTACATTATTTATTTTATCTTATAGTTATATAGGTAATTAAATTCACTTGAATGTAGCCTTCTTTGATAAAGTCGTTCACAATATAGTCTATGCTATCTCAAATCCACTGAAATTTGCAAAAATTCTGAGGTGAAGTGGCTTCTCTTCCAGTATGGCTCTTCTAAAAGGTCTGAAAATGATTTGGTGATTTGGAGGCCCCGTTGGAAATACAGGAATACAAAGAAAGAGGGGACATGTAAATGCATTTATTTAGCCAACTGGCAAAACTTTGAGTCCTTTGCTGTTTGCAGTTGTTCCAATTCTCTTTTTATGAATATTTTATTTCAGATTATAAATCAACATTGATCTGCTGGCCTCTGTTCTGTTATGTTTGATTCTGGATGTTCCTCTAACAAATGAATTGTTTTGAGATATTCCATTCTTATCGGAGCTGATTTGTCATAGCAAATAATTACTCCTTTATTTTCAGTCTTTGCATATTTGTGATAGGTAAGGAACTTTTCTTCCAGTAGACCTGCAGCTGCTGGCCCTGGTTGGTGAGCTAATAATCCTAAATCTTGTAGCCCACCTGTCATCAGATGTCCAGGAACTCCAGCACCTGGCGCAGTCCTTATTGACCTGAGGGATGAACAATCCAATACAAATTTCTATAAGTTACTTCTCACCATATTGTTTATGGGAAAGAAACTCTTTATCTGGTTCTCTGATGAGTCCTGTCTAGAATGGTTGAACCTCTGACATAGATCTCATTTTTCTCAAACTGCGCAAACCACAAACCACTTCAAGATAATGTCTCACTGGATTATTATTACCACTACTATTGGTAGCAATGTTTTGTCCCACAAAAGGGCGCACGGGGGGGGGGGGAACTAAGCACAAAGCTGCAAACATACCTAATAAATCTGCCTATAACAACAACCATGTGAGGTAGGTTAGGTTGTGAGTGTGATTGACTCCAAGTCATCTAGCAGCTTTCATGCCTAAGAGAGGCCTAGAACTCACAATATCCTGGTTTCTATGCCTACATCTTCACCATAACAGCAAACATGGCTGTGCGGTAATATTCTTCATGGAGAGAGAGAGAGAGAGAGGGAGGGAGGGAGGGAGGGAGGGAGAGAGAGAGAAAGAGGAGAAAGAGGAGAGAAGAGAAGAGAGAAAGAGAGAAAGAGGAAGAAGAGGAGAAAGAGGAGAAGAGAAGAGAGAAAAGAGAGAGAGAGAGGTAAAATAAAATAAACAATTTAAATAAATGATTCAACACTGCATTTGTGTACCTATATGCAAATTTTGTTCATTGTGAAAGGTGTGGCATATGTGGGCTGATAGGATCCCTCCTCTGATTCTTCACTGTCTTTGTAAAAACAATATTTATCAGACAATTGCATGTTTCAACCACTTCCAAAGTTATACTCCACTCCCAAATTTCATGCAGTTCTCTAAAAAGCAAATGTGTAATAGCTGTTTGTTGACTTTCTCATTATAGCCAATTGAAAGACATTTCTTGTTTCCTAGATTTGAAGCAAGATCCTGATTCTTAACCTAAGACAAAATGGATTGCATATGCAGTAATCTAAATTAGACTAGAATCATTTATGACATGTACGCTGAGTCCAAATGGAATCTTGCCTCTTGTTCTCAGTCCTTAAATTAAAGATCCATATTGGTTCCAAAATCTCTATCTCATCCTACAAAATACTGTACATGTAATAGATCGAAAATATTAAAAGAGATTGTGTCTGAAATATTTATCTGCTTTGTTGATTACAGATTGTCTAAGATCAATGCTGTTTTCTTTGCTATTGTTTCATGGACCGCCTAATTCAGGAATTTTTTTTGGAGAAGAAATGTTCCAATAAATAGAATGGCTAAGATGGCTTATATCTAGCCACATTTGCTTTGCTGTGGTGTGAAGGAAGGCCTCTAGTGTACAAACATATCATCCACAAATGCAATTTGGTCATAGTTATTCAACCATAGCCCATCCCTACAACATAATGATAAATGCTAGTATTTACTAAAAACCACAATATGCCAAATGTTCCAATCTGTGCTGTTTAGATCATCACAGTGACACAGTTTCACCCCCTTGTCACTGAAGTAGGCATTAGCCATCTGCTCCTGCCCGGATCTGTAGAATCTTTTGCTCAAGATGTGATCGTGTGTCAAAAGGGCATCAGCAACAATTTATTTCACATACATAGAGCAGGAATTCTAAGCTTTAGCATCAGCTATAAAGGTCAGGATAAGTTAATGGAAAGGGAACTTGTCTTTCCTAAGTACTTAGGATATTTCAGAACCCATCAAATTTGGTGGACATTGAAACCCAAGTATTTAGTCGCTGCAGAAATTACTATTATACCATCCAAAGTTCAATTTCTCAGGTGAGTTTTAGCAAATGACAGCACAGGGAGTTTTATTCTGAAGCTTCTGCCTGTACAAGAAGCTTAGATAATCACAGTAAAATGATAATATGACCTATGATTACCAGAATATCATATCAAACCTGACACCAAAAAGTCACCTAAAAAGATCAACTGGCTGTGTCTAAGGGATATGTCTTTTTTTTTTCCAAAATGTCCCTTTTCCACCAGCAGTAGGAGCACAGTTGGATTTTTCATCTATTCTTTTTTATTATTGATCAATGGCTTTTGGGAGCAGGTGGGGGAAAAGCCTATTCAAAAGGTTGAAAACACATTTCCTACAGTTCCACTGATATTGTACAGATGTGCAATTGGAAGGATTCAGAAATAGAGGAAATAGCATCTTCAGAGATGCCAAGTATCAGGAGAAACCTGTAAGCACTTTTTGGGATTAATATATTTTTTTATTAAAGGCATATGTTTGTGTAAGCTACAGCTCACTTCATCAGAAGCAGTAGAGTGGCTAGGAAAATGTAAGATTTAAATTCAGATGAAGCAAAAAGGAAGAGGGGGACAGAAGGCAGGATGTTTATGTAAATGTAGGTTACCTAAGAGTCAGATTGCAAGTACCTTATCCATTACTTAAAATTCTATTGTGTTTGTTGGAAGATTTAGATATATGAGTTCAGCAAATTTTTAGTGAATTGTGCTGACAGTTTTGTTTCTTTTGAGATCTGCATGAGAATTGGAATGCTCTGATACTACTTTATCATAAGTAGCACTTGCTAGATTGGACAGCAAACTCTTCTCTGATTGACCAAGCAACTGAACAAGGAAGCCTAAAAAAAAAGGCTTAGCAGAGTTTATCATAGTGCCATCGAAGCCCATTGAACCTCATTGTTTTGAGTCTTGAAGTATAACTTGTGCTCAGTAATTGTTTTGGGCAAAATTTGCCCTGTTTCTCCAACATGGAATCCAAAGAGGCATTTGTGGAGATGATAAGATATGTCACCATACAGGGAAACCACATATCAACATGTCTTATCTTATTGTCTTGTAAGAGTTTATGATGATGCTTTTGATATAAATGTGATGGCCAAAGTATACATCTGGGTTTGTTGCAGTGCCAGTTCCCATGTTCTGTCTTGTTCTTTGTGAGAATCTGTTTTAGTTTGAATGATTGCCTGTATTGTATGCACGTGTGAGCCTGCCACCCACTGCCAGAGAAAGTGCAGTGTTATTGTCAAGAATTGTAGATTATTAATAATGGGTTAATGATTGAGCTAATTAGGGCCAGCGTACCTGCGAGACCGCCTACTGCCACATACCTCCCAACAGCCGGTAAGATCCCACAGATTGGGCCTCCTTCGGATGCCGTCAACCAGACAGTGTCGGCTGGCGGGCCCCCGGAGGAGAGCCTTCTCTGTGGCTGCTCCGACCCTTTGGAATCAGTTACCCCCATAGATCCGGACCTTACCCACTCTCATGGCCTTCAGGAAAGCTGTTAAAACCTGGCTGTTCCGGCAGGCTTGGGGCTGTTGACCTCATTGTTGAGGTCCAGCCCCGATTAGAACGAATGCATGTGTTTTGGGAATTTTAAACTATCCTTTTCTTATTTTCCTTTTCTTTTTTTTTTTCTTTCTTTTTTGTAAGCCACCCGGAGTCCTTCGGGATTGGGCGGCATATACATTTTAATAATAAATAAATAAATAAATAATGGGAAAACCAACAGAATTGAAAACCAGCTTGAGAACCTTGAAAACCAATAGCATTCTTTTGTCCTACCTTTTAATAAGTACACCCTGGCTCTGGCTTTGTTGATTTGTTTAATGATTTCATTGGGTTCACTTCCCAGAAAACCTTGTTTGAGCCTATCCTTTGAGCCTCTCTGTCAAGCGGGTCAGAACAAATGCAACTATAAGCCTAGAGCCTACAACTTATAGATTTCATGGTGGGTCATGAAAAAGACACTTTTTCCATGCATACCTACATGAAAGCGTGTAGGCTCTTTGTAGGTTTCCTATATAATGTGTTGGAAAGGCAGAATTTAGAGGCAAAATAAAAGGGCAGCTACCAGACAACTTGGATTCAGTAAGGAAATCAGAACTGGAGACTTCTATTATATATACTTCCATATCAGAGGTAGAAGTATACTTACCTTCACTACCGGTTCACAAATGTGAATGCATGTGCAGTGCTCGTGCATTACGTTGGAATAGGTGGACAGAGTCTCTTGTCACCGCCGCCGCTACTGGTTCACCTGAACCGAGAGTACTGGCTGAATACCACCTCTGCTTCATATACAGTGTGTGTGTGTTTGTGTGTGTGTGTGTGTACACAAACACATTATTATAGTGTATATAAATATCATTTATAAAGAAATCATTTACAAAGTTAAACGTGAAACAATATAAAGGGGGGAGGGAGGGCTTCCAAATGTTTTGATTTTCCATTTTTTATTTACCCAGAGCTGGGCTAAGGTGAGGATTTCCCCTTTATTCCCCTCCTGATTCTCCAAAGGACTGGCGGAGAAGGGAGAAATTGGTTTATAGTATGTGTGTATATGGGGAATGGCAGCAAATGGTCCTAATTTACCAGTAGCTTTTACCCACAAACATGAGTGATATTAGAACTGAAGGACCTCAGAGAGGTTGGTTTGATCCACATTTATTTCTTATTACACACAGACACACAGACACAGACACACACACACACAGAGACGTCTTTAAAAGGGGAAACTCAATGTTTCCCAAGGACATTGCCCTTAACACACATATATGAATCCCAGAAGTCAGAGGCAGGCTTAGCAACCTTGTTTAAACTGAGTAGGATACACCCTGAAGCGATTCTGCTGGAGAGTGTCTGGAAGTGTCCATTCATTGAACCCAGAACAGTTTTGGCATTAAAACAAGAGCGACACAAGTATTCCATCTAAGTCTATCTATGTGCAAAGCACCAGGTTGCCTTCTGTTGAGCTCTGGCCATTTTCAAAGGAAAATGAAGGCAGATCTAATTTTACAAGACAGATTGAAACAGCATTGACAGTTCTGGATCTGTATCAGACCTGCAAGGGGAAAAAAATAGGTATAAATGTAATAACAGTACACCGACATAAGAGAAAAACTTATAAGGCACCCTCAAAAGAGGTTTAAGAAGATGAAGATTTGTGTCTAGACTAGATTGATGGAGACAAGTGCAGAAAATCACATTTTACTTTCTTGCCTTTTTAGCAGTTTTCAGAGCCTTACTTTGGCAGGTTCTTTAGTGAATAATAAGAATAAAAATGATGTATCAAAAAGTGATACATGTGGTATTAAGAGCTCAGATTCATAAAATATGAAAACTCTGTTGACTCCACCAAGTTTTAAAAGAGAATGAGTTCAACCCAGCCTTAGCCATGATTAGAGTAAATACATCAAAATCCATGGGACATATTCATTTATATTAACTAACTTAACTCCCAGTGATTTAATGGGACTTAACTTAATAATGATTAACTTCAGCCCTATTAATTTCTTTAAACATGATGGGATTGAAATAATTTAACAAGTGGTTCTCTTCCCCAAATAACCAGCTGGGTAGGTGGGGCTCAGTGGCCATGTGACTGGGTGGGCATGGCCAACTCAATGACACGTTGATGGGCGCTTCACCTTAGCTGTTACAATGTAATAAGGGTTAACCGGAGAGGCAGTTTCTGTAAGCAGGGCAATAAAGATTAGGCTAGAAACAACACCAGAATGTTTCCTTCCTGCCTTCCTTACAGGATTAGCCCTGTAAAGTGGGGAAAAAACAAAATGAGATTTTTTCCAACAACTGGTTCTCTGAACTACTTAGAAAGTTAACAATCAGTTCTCCCGAATAGGTGCAAACTGCCTGAATCCCACCACTGGCCTAAGACTAGATTCTATCACTAGATTCTGATAGATCAGAAAGCAACTATTCCCTTTTCATTCTTTTTTCCACAAACAATGAGGCAAATTTAGAATGATACAATCTAATGCTCATATTATAACGGAGTAAATATCAATAAACACGGGATTTATATAAAGGTTTCGGTCCACTTTGATTAATACTTAAAAAGATATGTGGGATCAGTTCACCAAAAAATCCCAAGACTGTAGAACAGATTGGGAAGTTGTGCGAGGGAGGATTTGGGCAAGAGAACGATGGAAGCACCACTTCCATATCATTGCCAAGGAAACAGCATCAACTGGAAAGAGGACCATGTATCACTAAAAAGTTTTCCCTAAAGGTTTTTCATTTATTTTAAGCAGTTGTTTCTCTCTTTCTTTTTAATTCTTGCAGACTTTTTTCCTTTGTATTTTGCTATTCTAATAATGATTTTTCTAAAAACTTCAAAAAAGAAATAATGTAAATTTATCCATGTAGTTATCACGATTATGTAAATAGGGCTTTATATTACACTTTTATGCAATTATAACTCTATTGTCCTTGTAATCTATATGTACCCAATCCACTCATTTATTTAAACATTGAATGATCAAGGAGTGGAATAGCTTCCTTTCTTGTGCAGTCATCAATTTATTCTCTCCAGCAAAATGACTGATTATTTTAGCACTCGTAATTGCTGAATTATTACCGACAGATGTATCCTACCCTTTGAAAAGAAATCTATCTTCCAACATTCACTGCAAAATCTCCTGTGGGAGTTTTGTGTTTCTAACTTGTATGCTATGAAGAGTGTTTCATTTAGAGCTATGTATACACCTAATTTATTAGCTGAGTCAACATTGCATCATGTTGATAGATCAGAAAGCAACCGTTTCTTCCTGCTGTTTTTTTAAGGCCAAGGATATTAAGCATTAATGACGATATTGTTAATTATGAGAGAAGTATAGTTTTTTTTATTAGTGATTTATGCTATTGTTTTGAAATATTCATAAGGAAGAGCTGTACTTTGTACAAAAATATTTATGCTATTAAATTCCCAATTCCAGATAGGGAAAAATATATATTTCTGAAACTCAGGACAACGGTTGCGAATCCTTATGACAAGTAATGCTGAATTGCAGTTTCCAGAAGCCTCTTCTAGCATAGTAAATATCAATAGCACTTAGACTTATATACTGCTTTACAGTGCTTTACAGCCCTCTCTAAGCAGTTCATAGAGTCAGCCTATTGCCCCCAACAATCTGGGTCCTCATTTTACCCACCTCAGTAGGGTGGAAGGCTGAGTCAACCTTGGGCCTGGTGAGATTCGCTCTGCCAAATTGCAGGCAGCCAGCAGAAGTAGTCTGCAGTACTGCTCTCCAATCACTGTGCCACCTTAGTATACCACTTATGTAGGAACAAACCCACATTTCATAGATACTAGTAGGAGGGAAAAGCTACATTCCTTTCAAATCTGTATTTTCAAAATGCCTTTAACTGCAGAAAGGCTGAGAAAGATATTTCTTTTTTCTTTTCTTTTTTGGCCAAATATTTATTTTATTTCTTTAAAAAAAAAAACACAAATATTTCATCATTTGTCAATCATTAAGACATTGAAGTACAATTTTTTTTGTGTGTGTGTGCCCCTCCCTCCCTCCAACCCCTCCAACCCCCCTCCTCCTTCCCCCCCCCCCCGACTTCCCAGAACCCGTACACGGTATGGATTTTTAACAAACACAGTCTAAAATCTATTGAGAAAAAAGAAATAAAGAAATTAATGACATTCTACATTGACCTTAGCTTCTTCTTACTGAACTAACTTTTAACAGTTTAAATCATTTCTGATCTTAAGCATAGGCTAACTGGAATTTCTTGGTCCCGTATTTATTTTGTATATAGTCAATCCATTTTTTCCAGTCTCGTTTATATCTTTCATTTGAATGATCTTTAAGATATGCCAATATTTTAGCCATCTCGGCTAAGTTTGTCACTTTCAATGTCCATTCTTGGATTGTAGGCAAGTCTTCCTTCTTCCAATATTGCGCCACCAACAGTCTTGCTGCAGTTATTAGGTGCAGAATCAAATTAGTCTCTACCACTGTAAAGTCAGTACATATACCTAGTAAAAATAACTGAGGAATAAACTTTATCCTTCTTTTAAAAATATTTTGCATGACCCACCTTATTTTTATCCAGAATGCCTTAACCTTTTGGCAGGTCCACCATATATGATAATATGTAGCATTGAGAGAACCACACCTCCAACATTTAGGCTGTACATTCGGATACATAGAAGCCAACTTTTTAGGATCTAAATGCCATCTATAGAACATCTTGTAAAAATTGAGAAAGAGATTTCTTAAGGAACAAATGATGGCCCTTCCTGAATAAAACATTATACAAATATTTTTCTATCTGGGAATTAGGTAAAAGAAAGATTCACTTCTTCTGAATATGGTTTTTTATTTATTTATTAAATAAATATTTAATATTTATTTAATAATTTTATTTATTTGTTTGTTTGTTTGTTTGTTTTTCAAAATCAGCCTTGACTTTTGGTGAATGCCTAGAGAAATCTATAGGCCCGAGGGAGAAGGGAAAGAAAGAGAGAAACTGCATCAAAATTATCCAGCTGAGTTTTTGCCTAAAATAGGACTAGAATCCCAGCTGCCCCAATTTCTAATTTGATGCCTTAACTATTACACCAACCTGGCTCTTGTGCAACCTATTACAAAACACCATAGACCTGAAGATACATAAAGCTCTGATCTGCAGCCACCCACTATCTCCTTTTGAAAGAATGATCCTATGTTCTATGTAAGGAAGCAACATTATGATGCAAATTATCTTTGATGCTACTGTTTTGCTTTCCAGCATGCTTATTTTCTTTCAATCACCATTTGCATCTCTTAATATCTCTTTCTCCTTTTTTGTGAGCTTTTGTAAAGATTTTACTAAGGCACACAAATTCATTTACTTATTCTTGGTTTGGACCATATATGTATAATTTGCAATCATTTATTTTATTTTCACAGCAAAACTTAAGTACCTTTACCTGTGATACAGTAATGTGGAGTTTCATACTTCCTTTTGCATTATACAATCTATCAAATATTTGTCACAAATAATTTTGATTCAATACAATACAATAGCAGAGTTGGAAGGGGCCTTGGAGGTCTTCTAGTCCAACCCCCTGCCTAGGTAGGAAACTCTATACCATTTCAGACAAATGGCTATCCAACATCTTCTTAAAGACTTCCAGTGTTGGGGTATTCACAACTTCTGGAGGCAATTCTGTTCCACTGATTAATTGTTCTGTCAGGAAATTTCTCTTCAGTTCTAAGTTGCTTCTCTCCTTGATTAGTTTCCACCCATAACTTCTTGTTCTACTCACAGGTGCCTTGGAAAATAGTTTGACTCCCCCTTCTTTGTGGCAACCCCTGAAATATTGGAATACTGCTATCATGTCTCCCCTAGTCCTTCTTTCTATTAAACTAGACATACCCAGTTCCTGCAACCATTCTTCATATGTTTTAGTCTCTTCCCCTAATCATCTTTGTTGCTCTTCTCTGCACTCTTTCTAGAGTCTCCACATCTTTTCTACATCGTGGCGACCAAAACTGAATGCAGTATTCCAAGTGTGGCCTTACCAAGGCATTATAAAGTGGTATTAACACTTCAGGCTATTTTGATTCTATCCCTCTGTATATGCAGCCTAGAACTGTGTTGGCTTTTTTGGCAGCTGCAAACGGCTGGCTCATATTTAAATGGTTGTCCACTAGGACTCCAAGATCCCTTTCACAGTTACTACTGTTGAGCAAGGTATCACCTATACTATACCTGTTCATTTTGTTTTTGTTGCCTAAATGTAGAACCTTACTCTTTTCACCATTGAATTTCATTTTATTAGATAGTGCCCAATGTTCAAGTTTGTCAAGATTCTTCTGTATCTTTAGCCTATCTTCTGGAGTGTTGGCTATTCCTGCCAGCTTGGTGTCATCTGCAAATTTGATTCGTTTTCCATTTATTCCCTCATCCAAATCATTGATTAAGATGTTGAAGAGTACTGGGCCCATAACAGAGCCTTGGGGTACTCCACTGCATACTTCCCTCCATGAAGATGCAGCTCCATTGAGGACTAATTTGATATGTTGTTGTCAATGAATTATAATGCCTTGGTAAGGCCACACTTGGAATACTGCATTCAGTTTTGGTCGCCTCTATGTAGAAAAGATGTGGAGATTCTAGAAAGAGTGCAGAGAAAGCAACAAAGATGATTAGGAGACTGGAGACTAAACCATAAGAAGAGCGGTTGCAGGAACTGGGTATGTCTAGTTTAATGAAAAGAAGGACTAGGGGAGACATGATAGCAGTGTTCCAATATCTCAGGGGTTGCCACAAAGAAGAGGGAGTCAAAGTGTTAGATACTAGCTTCAGCTATAGTGGTTTCCATCAAGGTCCTCTGTTCCTGCCGGAACAGAGAAATTACAGAGAATGACAGTTAGAACAATTAATCAGTGGAACAGAATTGGCTCCAGAAGTTGTGAATGCCCCAACACTGGAAGTCTTTAAGAAGATGTTGGATAGCCATTTGTCTGAAATGTTTATAGGGTTTCCTACCTAGGCAGGGGGTTTAACTAGAAGACCTCCAAGGTCCCTTCCAACTCTGCTATTGTATTGTATTGTATCATTTGCATACACTAAAGCACATACCCATAAAGCTTCCAGTCAACATATTTATAACATCATTATACATTTTCCCATAAATACACTGAACAAACAATTAGGATCATGTATCCTTGCCTTACTCTCCATTCAATCCAGGCTGCCACCCTTTAGCTCTGTATTATTAATACAAAACTTTGCATAGTTGAAGCCTTTGGACTTTATTTTATGCTTTTTTATGTTTTATTTATTTTATTTATATTGCTTTCCATTTCCACCGAACACTGTGAGATCTGGATTTTAAACAATCATAATCCACATATTTGTTATAATATTCATCACAATACTATTAATAATATAACTATATATCAATACAATTACAAGAGTACATAACAACTTCATCATCAAATTCTCTTCACATTAACAATTCCTCTTTTTTACTTTTTTACTCCTTTCTAACTTTTGTTTCGATTGTCTAGCCATTGGTAGAATACATCCCACGCCAAGAAATATTCAGTTTCTTCTTTATCCTTAGTAATGAGCATTAATCTATCCATTTCTTCACATTCTAATATTTTAATTACACTCTCATCTGATGGCATGTCATCATTTTTCCATTGTTGCGCAAATACCATTCTAGCTGCAGTTAATATGTGTAAAACCAGATATATAGTCTTTTTGTCATATTTTTCCAGTAGGATATCCAATAAAAATATGCCAGGTTTCAGGTCAATATGCTACTTTATCATTTTTTCCAACCAAGTATATATTTTTGTCCAAAACGTTTTGGCTTTTGGCCAGGTCTTATGTTTTTTTCTAAACCAATAAGCCTATGACAATATTTGTTTCTCTCATATACATGGATACATTTTTCAGTGATATCAAGATTTTTCTGATCAAGATCTGAAAAAAAAATGTGTACTTACTCTGCCAGGTATATTATCAAATGTCACTTCCTGAATTATGGTTGATTTTCACCTCTTGAACCTTTCAATCAGAATTCTGCCAAGACTTTCCAAACATTCTTAATCAACAAATGTCTTGGTATTCTTGGTCTTTTTTCCCCCCCTTTCAACTGGAGAGAAACAAAAGTATTCACAACATCAACATTATTCCCAGTTACAGATACAATCTTCACACATATCTTAACTCATGCAGAATGAAACTTATACATATTTTAACATGTCTGTAGTTATGACATTTATAACTTTGGGGTTTTTTATTGTTATTTTTCATCTTTTACAGTGTTTTTCTTACTTTTCTTTTTCTCTTGGACATTAACATTCACAGTCTTCATTTCAGTTTAGCAGTTCAGTTCATTCCTATCTAGATCTCTAAAATACTCTGCCCAGTTTTCTCTCATTTCCGTTTCATCCCAAATCTTTTCAGCAGATTTATTTTTAATTTGATTTAATCTGTTTGTTTAGTCCTATTCACTTCCATCCAAAATATTATTTTTACTTCTCTCAACAATTGTCTGCCTTTCCTCCATCTTTTTTTACCACTTGGTCTCTTTCATTGCATTCTTTGTTACTATCTCTTTCTATATATACAGATTGCATATTTCTCATCCTCAGTTTTTGCAGAAAACATGATTTTGCATGTAATTTTTCTCACCCATAGCATTTTTCATTTTATCTTTCCACAAAGAATCTTTCAGGGTTCCAAGTAACACCCCCAACCAAGGAAGACTCCAAGGCCAGCAGTTCCTCAAGGTTCCATTTTACTGGAGATGTCATATTGGCACATCTTGGAAAACCCGAATCTGAAAGCCCCTGGGTTTTCCCCATCCAAAGAAAAGTCCCTTCCTCTGCACCCACATGCCCATCACATGTTCCAATCAATCCACCATCCCAAATGGAGATGTTCCCCAGTCATACCTCTCCAGGTGCAGGTTGAATGTCCTTGACTCCCAGAGAAAATGTTGTTGTTATGGCTATATAGAATAGAATAGAATTAATTGTTTTGACTTAAAGGAAATTTCTCTTTAGTTCTAAGTTGCTTCTTTCCTGCCCTCAGGTGCTTTGACTCCCTCTTCTTTGTGGCAGCCCCTGAGATATTGGAACACTGCTATCATGTCTCCCCTAGTCCTTCTTTTCATTAAACTAGACATACCCAGTTCCTGCAACCATTCTTCATATGTTTTAGCCTCCAGTCTCCTAATCATCTTTGTTGCTCTTCTCTGCACTCTTTCTAGAGTCTCCACATCTTTTTTACATCATGGGGACCAAAACTGAATGCAGCATTCCAAGTGTGGCCTTACCAAAGTGGTATTAACACTTCACGTGATCTTGATTCTATCCCTCTGTTTATGCAACCTAGAACTGTGTTGGCTTTTTTGGCAGCTGCTGCACACTGCTGGCTCATATTTAAATGGTTGTCCACTAGGACTCCAAGATCCCTCTCACAGTTACTACTATTGAGCAAGGTACCACCTATACTGTACCTGTACATTTCGTTTTTCTTGCCTAAATGTAGAACTTTATTGTTTTCACATTGAATTTCATTTTGCTATATTTCCACTAACTCCATGCAACCCCCCCTTGTCTCATTTTTCCACAGCACTAAATGTGGCAGCCCTGAAGATCCAAAGGAAAGAATGGCCTCCAGGGTTGACAGAATCTTTCTACGTGTTTCTCATTAGTGTAACGTCACACAGCTGTATGGCACTCTGTAATGTCTTTTTTCCACTTTGATCCATGTACCTTCCATGCCTTTGTCTTTATGTCCAGTTCATTCAACTAGCTTCAAAAATAATATATTTTCTCTTCACATGGACTCATCCTTTTCTTCTTTTCGTTTTCACTTTGACTTCTTTGTTTTTTACCCATGTCCATTTTCCCCAACATCCACTCTTAACATCACCTAAAAATGTTTTGTTCTCCATTCAATATCTTCCACCCCCCCCTTGTATCAATATTTCATCATGAAAAATCAGATCAACGTGCTTTTAGATATAAATTCATTCATTTGTGATGTGTACATGTCAATAGACCATTGTTTGAAAACAAACCAACCTTCTAATTATATACTCACGAGGCACCATTCTCATTCATTTTGCATCTTCGTACTGCTCAATAACTTTTCTATTCTCTTGTTTCATTCCCACTCATTTATTCATGGCATAGAAAAGAATTATTTTCTGGAGGGTCACATTTATGCAGAATGTTGCACATTTTGAAATGAACAATGTCATTTCATTTGGTCATCCATGCGGTTATTAATCTTCCCACATGTCATGGTTATCTCCAGATGTGCTCATATATAATGACAACTGCCACCTACTATGGCTGTGGTCAATTTAAATTTTTCTAGTTTAGACTAGTTACTATCCTTAGACATATTCTTACTGCACACAGAATTCCCTGCTAATGTTAAGGACAGTATCGGTCAGGTTTCACACATTTTGGCCATTCTGTTACAAGAACAACCAACAGCTGAGCATCAACTGCATACTGTTCTATGTAACCTGAGATCTCTAACCAAAAAGACAAATTTTCAAAGCAATGCACTGTTGCCTGTATCTCACCAAGCAGGTAGTATATCAGTGGTGGGTTTCAAAAATTGTTCGAACCTACTCTGAGGGTGTTGCCTCCTTTGTGGGAGTGGCTTGCTGCCCATGTGACAGGATATGAAGATGCCGATGACACTTGTCAGAACCACCTTAAATTACCTCACACACAGCACTGGCATGTATAAGAATATGATGAAAATTTGTTTTTTAAAAGGCATCTTTGGTTTGCGTTAAAACAACTTCAACACACGCAATGTTCTGATTGCACCACAAGTGCAGTAGTCATCCTTACCTTTTACAGAGGCACTGAGTTTTATAAATATGAGCATGATAGTGTAGAGTAATCATATCCAAGGACCAGTGGTGGGTTTCAAAAAATTTTGGAACCTCTTCTGTAGGTGTGGCCTGCTTTCCGGGTCCACTGGTGGAACCTCTTCTAACTGGTTCGGTAGATTTGATGAACCAGTTCTACCGAATAGGTGCGAACTGGTAGGAACCCACCTCTGTAGAATATGCAGTATAGCTCAAATTGTGTATATAATAAATCAAATAATACAATAATAAATTAATAATGCTACAAAAACAATAGAATAAAATTATAAAAAAATAAAGGCAGGAAAAAAAGCTATTTTTCTACAAAAAGAATACAGTTACATTTTTCTGTAGGTTACTACAATCTTATTTTTTTTCTTTCCTGAGCAACAAAGTGAACTTTGACAACATAGGAACATATTATCTGATTTTTGTTTACTGAGAATATAAAGCCATTGTTTAATTAATTTTAGCACTTAAACTTACATACTGCTCCATCATGCTTTACAGCATTCTCTGGGAGGTTTACAGAATCAGCCTATTGCCCCCAACAATCTGGGTCCTCAATTTACTGACCTTGGAAGGATGGAAGGCTGAGTCAACCTTGAGCTTCATCAGGATCGAACTCAAAAGCTGTGGGCAGAGTTTGCCTGCAGTACTACATTCTAACTACTGCATCACTAGAGACCCTAATTTTTAATGTTAAATTTTATTAAAGGATTTTAGATAACTAAAAAGACTATAAAGAAGAAAAGAGGGGGGGTGCAGGAAAATACATAAAAGTTAAAGAAGGTGAAAATATATATTTAAATAAGCAATTTCTGCCCTTCTTTACAAATTCATTATCTCTCCTCCCTCCTTAATGCTACAATAATCCCTTCAATCCTGTATTCAATCGTTTTTTCAGTCATCCAATCCAGAAATCACCGTATCATCCTCCTCCCCATTTTCATCAAAATCCTATAAAATATTCCCAATCTTTTATTAAAGTACTTATTGCTTTGTTGCTGATAAATCACTCATTTTGTTATCTCAGCTAATTCTGCCATCTTTAAAATCTACTCCTCCGCTACGGGTATTTCAGTATGTTCCATCCCTCTGCAACAATCTTCCAGTCTCCTTTTCTAATTGACTATCCGCAAGTTCCAATAAAAAGAATTTTCATTTCATCCCAATATCAATCTCCAAAGTTCTTTGTATTATCATATGTATTTCTTTTTTTTCTTTTTCAAAAGTCCACCGTAAATGGTAAAATGTCCTTTCATGTTTCCATATTTCCAACATTAACTAGAAGTACCTTCATACATCCTAGGTAATTTATCTTGTGTTCTACATCATTGATACATCATTTTGTAAAATCTCTTAAATTATAACCCAAAGTGAATTTCAGTCCCTTTATCTATCTTCTTTCCCACTGATTCATCTGTGTAGCATAACCAAAATTCTTAAATTATTTTATCATGCAATCTGCAACATGTTTCTCTTCTGGTTCAAATTTCAACAAAAGTTTATATACTTCTGCAATCACATGTTTACCATTTGTACACAATTATTTTAAAATTTTTGTCCTATGTTGTTCAATCCCAATTACCTTTTTATCCATATTAAATAACATGAAGTAAATTCTACGACTGGGAATTGACAGATATTATAAAGCCAACCTATAGATTAATCCATACTTATCCTTCTAGAAGGACAAGATCATTTTTTGGTCCAGCCTAAGCACTATAAATCCAAAACTTTTTTATAAACGAACAGAAATGAGATTTGGTCTGGATAATTTAATAACTCATTAGCATCCTTAGTTATCTTCCTCCAAAGGAACTGGCCTGCCTACTAACAATATTGAAGGAAAAATAAATCAACAATAGAAATGTCCAAAGAAAATAGGCCAATATACCTTCCAAAGACAATGACCAATCTTTTAAAACATCCAGAATGAGAATTCCATAAAGTTCAAAACTATTTGTACAGTTTTGGATTATCCTAGTTTTAAAATGATAAGAATTATACTTCATGTTTCTTAAAAGTTGGGACTATTTGATGGTATAGGGCTTTTTTTTTATTCTACATTTTTGTATAGTGCCCAAATGTATGTTGTTATACTTCCTAAATTGGTGATAATATTGAATTGTTGATCAGCCTCTATAAAAAACCTTCCCAATGCATTCAAAACTGCCAAATTTTCAGGGGTTGCACAAATGCCTAAATCAAATACTGAATGTAACAAATGCTTTACATCAGCTGTTTGATGCAGATAATATTATTTTTGTACTTTGCTGGAAGTCTTTAAAAAGCTTCTAAAAGCAGTATACAGTAAATTATACAAAGAACAACATCAAAAGCACAATAAAAAACTACTTCTATAGCAGCTCTTACATATATTCTAAGTGTATATATATGTATAAAATTATACATATCTCAGTCCCCAAATCCCTTCTTAAAATAGCCAAGTTTTCACTACATTTCTAAACATTAACCAGTAACTTATTTCTGATTAAAAATCATTTATCCCATTATTATTTTTTACTGAAGAAGAATTGTTTTCAAGAATAAATTTCTCATGAGAATTTGGGTACAGCTTTAATTTCTTACCAAATATAATCATTCATGAACAACACTTCTGCATCCTGGAAACATCATATTATTTCAAATATGAGGGGTCCTTGGTGCTCTCTGACCTTGGCTGTTTTCTTGCAGATGTTTCATTGTCGAAGCTAGTTAACATGATCAGCAATAGTAAGGAGTGGGGTTTGCTCTCAATTTATATTCTAGTGGCTTGCCCTGTCAGTGTGAAATGACAGGGCAAGAAATGAAACAAAATGTTAAAAAGTTATGATATTTATGTGGTTACTTACCAAGCACATCTATGTTAAATTAAAGTAACCAGAATATCTTTACAGTTCCCAAGGCACGTCACAACTTTTGAGCATCCTTAATGCTTGGAAATTGAAAGTTGAAATTTTTTATATGCCCTACAACTATAATTGGAACTAGGTTCTTACCAGGAGTTCAGAGGTACCAATAACTCTCTAATTGTTTGTATAATGGTATATATTCAATATCATTTGCATTACAATGAATTACTAATGTTAATGAGTAAATCCAATGGTTAAAAATAGGAAAAGTTGAAACCACCACTGTTGTGCTGAAGCCATAGATTTAAGAGAAAAATCCTTGGTTTGAGCCTTAAATTGAAAATGAACCATTAAATTGTCTGTTTAAAATTAGTGAGTAAAAGTCATATAGACATTATAGTCAGTATAGTAAACCCTAAAGTTATATTAATTTTCATTACATTTATTTTTCTCCATAGAATTATACATGGGGTGGAATGAGAGAAAAAGATCGCTGCTGTTATGCAGCACAATTAAAAAAAAAGTGATTTGAGTTGCAGAAACATGCTGGGTTTTAGATTTGTTTTACTAAATTAAAAAAAAGAAGATATTTCAGAGTTACCAAAAAGCTAATATGTTACCGTATATACTCGAGTATAGGCCGACCCGAATATAAGCCGAGGCACCTAATTTTACCACAAAAAACTGGAAAAGTTATTGACTCGAGTATAAGCCTAGGGTGGGAAATGCAGCAGCTACCGGTAAATTTCAAAAATAAAAATAGATACCAATAATGTTTTTGAATATTTATTTCAAAGAAAAACAGTAAACTAGCGGTGTATTCAATGAAATACTTCACTCACCTCATGATGCTGATGTCCCGCTGTGATGATGATGTCCCGTGCAGCCGCGGGAGCGATGTCCCGCCTCCTATGACACACGGCACAGTGATTCCTATCATTGGATCACTGTACCAGAGGAGGTGGGACATCGCTATGTGGCTGCTTGCCATAACAAGGAGGAGGTGGGACATCGTTGCAGAGCGGCAGGAGGGGGAGGAAGGGGAATCGTAAGACAGCCCTGCATTACATTAGAACGTGAGGAGGGGGGATGGTGCGGTGCGCGCTGCGTGGCAAACTGACACAGAGGGAGGGGAAACTCACAGGGGCACTGGGCCATTCACGAGCGTCACCCAGCGGCATGGCCCCGCCCCTTTTTCTCCTCCATTTCGGGCAAATTTTTCACTGACTCGAGTATAAGCCGAGGCGGCTTTTTTCAGCCCAAAAAGTGGGCTGAAAAACTAGGCTTATACTCGAGTATATACAGTAACAATAAATAATATAAATGATACTTGACACTGGAATGAGACCAGGTTTAGATTGATCTGCTTAATCCTAAACCAAATATGGGCACCGGGATCTTAGTTCTGACAACTTGCATGTTAAAGGAATTACCCAATTTATCCTCCAAATAAACCAAGGAAGGTGAAAGGCAACAGGAAACAACAAAGAATGAAGAGAGATGAGGTAGAATTGAGTGATTAACCAATTGTCAGGGTTCCAAATAGCATCCTGCATCAAATAAGAATCCGAGGCTAGAGATTCCTCAAAATTCAAATTTATTAAAGAAGCCATGTTGGTGCATCTTGGAAAACCCGAATCTGAAAGCTTCCAGGTTTTCCCCACCAAGTTGAAAGTTCAGGACCCTGCCCCAGCACCAGAGGTGGGTTCCTACCAGTTCGCACTTATTCGGTAGAACCGGTTCATCAAATCTACCGAACCGGTTAGAAGAGGTTGCACCAGTGGACCCGGAAAGCAGGCCACACCTACAGAAGAGGTTCCAAAATTTTTTGAAACCCACCACCGGTCCTTGGATATGATTATTCTACACTATCATGCTCATATTTATAAAACTCAGTACCTCTGTGAAAGGTAAGGATGACTACTGCATTTGTGGTGCAATCAGAACATTGCGTGTGTTGAAGTTGTTTTAACGCAAACGAAAGATGCCTTTTAAAAAACAAGTTTGCATCATATTCTTATGCATGCCAGTGCTGTGTGTGAGGTAATTTAAGGTAGTTCTGACAAGTGTCGTCGGCATCTTCATATCCGGTCACATGGGTGGCAAACCACTCCCATCCGGTCACATGGGTGGCAAGCCACTCCCACAAAGGAGGCCACACCCACAGAGTACTTCGAACAATTTTTGAAACCCACCACTGTCCAGCACCCACATGGCCATCACATGGTCCAATCAGCCACTGTCACAAAGGAAGATTCTTCCCATCCATGTCAGTCCAGGTGCAGGGACAAGATGACTTGACTCTCCGAGAAATAATGTTATTGTGGCTACGTATCTCCCATGCTCCATTCAATCCCCCTGCCCAATTTCCCACAGTAGAATAATATGTTTGAATATGTGGCAGACTTAAGGCCCAATACAAAGATGGCTTCCAAGCCTGACACAAATCTCTTTTCATATCACAGGGAATAACATTCTGGGATTCTTCAATTACATTGCTTTCTGGGAAGAAATGTGAGTTAATCCTTTGCTGCACTTTGCTCTTTCCTGTAAGTGCAATCTATCTCAATAGAGCAATAATATTTGTCAAGCTTTGATAGAGTTGGATTTTACAAAGGGAGCTAAGATGAATGTGGTTTATTTGAATTTGACTCAATGTGATATAGGGCTCCATTATGTTTTTAATACACAGTTTATGGCTCAACGTTGTGCCAACCAGAATATGATAGTTTACCCAGCAAACTATAGTTTAAAGAAAATTTGTTCTAGAGAGATGTCTGAATCTCTTCAGTAAAATAAAATAAAAAGTTTTACTAAGTATTTTAAGTATTTTAAGTAGCTTGTATACTTAATAGTTGCTGATTTCTTATCTTGATTCCCAATAGACCTTATTTCAGCTTGCTAAAATATTTTGTTTTCCCTTCTAATAGTTTATATAAAATCTTTTAACTTAGCTCTAGAAATTGACACATAGAGTTGCTTTGGAGTAAGGTGATACCAATAAAATTTTACACACTCACTCACACACACACAAACACACACATGCATAGGAATATACATATACATACATACCAGTGGTGGGTTTCAAATTTTTTTAGAACTACTTCTGTAGGTGTGGCAAGCTTTGTGGGAGTGGCTTGCTGGACATGTGACCAGGTGGGAGTGGCTTGCCAGCCATGTGACTGGGTGGGAGTGGCTAGGCAGTCATGTGACTGGGTGGGTGTGGCCAACATGTAAAATGTGGTGAAACTCACTTAACAACGTTCTTACTTAGCAACCAAAATGTTGGCTCAGAAACTCTGGCATTTGAAGCACACAAGTCTTAAAGCTGTCAAGTTACAAGACCCTTGCACCCCTAACCCTTTAGGAAAAAAAACCCCAGGGGTGTTCAAACTTGACAGCTTTAAGACTTGTGGAGGTCAACTCCCAGAATTCCTCCTCTCACTTTTCATCTTGATGATGTGCAAACGGGTGGGGGGAGGGAGCTGGAACCAGTTCTAAATGGCACTGTAGATTTGTGGAACCTCTTCTACAGGAGAGGTTAGAACTGGCAGGAACCCACCCCTGATACATGCATACACACACACACACACACACACACACACAAATAAATAAATACATTTATTTACTGGCACCAAGCTTATAATTCACAGCATAATTGTATTAGATCTAAACAACTCTTATAGTACTTTGAAGAGTCATAAAATGAGCAATTCCTTAAAAATCCTCAATCGGAATTTATTTTATTTCCTCCTCAGGTTAAAAGTAATTAACTATTGTAACAGAATCTTGCAAGCTTTTCTTCATTTTTCCTTTTCCTCCTATACCCAAGTAAGCGAGGAAGGAATTAGACTGACTCTCCTCCTATTGGTTTCTCAGTTTCCCCATTTCAACACAACTTTTATACATGTCATAGTGACCATCTCTGAATAGGTTCACCAAGCACTGTGCAGCTTATATGTACCCTCAACGTATGGCTGGTCCAGGGGTGGGTTTCTCGCTCCGTTCCAACCGGTTTGGTTGGAACGGGGCCGGCGGCGTCCTCGTGCATGCGTGCGGCGCACGCATGCGTACTAGCATCTGTGCGATGCTCCAGCTGCTCCTGGAGGATCGCGCAGGCGCTGTATGCGTCCTGCGCATGCGTGGAAGCACAGAACTCGTCAAAACCGGGTAAGGAGTGCGGGCGGGCAGGTGGGCCAGTCGCCGTTCCCGGAAGTTACTTACTTCCGGGTTCGCCGACCAACCAGTTCGCAGGGACCGCCGCGAGCCGGTTGAAACCCACCCCTGGGCTGGTCATGTAACAATTGTTCAAAGTTACCATGGCCTTGGAAAAGGTAGCTGCGGCCTGTAAAGCACTTGGGCCATTATAGACTGTTGCACTGCATGCCCTCCCCCCAATCACACAACTACATTTCATGTCCTTGACAACTGGTTTGCATTTTATCACCAGTTACAGTATGCTGCAGTCACATAACCATGATTTGCATATTTTTTTGCCAATTTCTGAGGTCTGGCAAAAAAAAAAAACATTTGGGAATATGGATTCACATTACTTAATAACCAGGTGATTTGGATTTATTGACCACATGATTTGCTGAAAGACTGTCATAAAGACAATTTTAAAAAATGGGTCCATTCAAGTGGCTGATTCAGAAAATGACTTTAATGACTTACAGCTTTAACTCCAGTCACAATAGTAAACATAAGTTGAGGATTATCTATACTTGGTTTCAACAACCGGACTAGCCAATGTGCCATCCTCAAACATATAAAATACATGAAGAGGAAGAATAACATCTGCTGAGATTCCCGCCATTCAAATTTTTCAGGCAGGTCAGCCGTTCAACAAAAGCCTTCATTTAGTTGCCCTTGAGATTCTCCACAGTACTGGCGAAAGGCAGCTGCATAGAAGTCGTGCAAATACATGAAGTATTTCTCAGAATGTTCCACCATATTCCTTTTGGACAAATTATAGGGAATGAATCACAAGGAGTCTGATATTAACTAAGTAAGTCTCATTCCACAGACAGTACTCTACAAGTATCCAAAAGTCTTGTTCAGTATGCCAAGCAATTGATAATGAGTTCATAGTAAATGGAAACTCCTGGAGTTGAAGCTGTCTCTCTGAGAAGCATTTGCAGTGCATTGGATGCAAATCTCATGGAAAAAGTCAAAGGTTGTAGCAGCTAATTCCAGTTTAAAATCTTCTGGAGAGGCCTCAGATCTTTGCAATTTTTATTGTATTGAGTTTTAGAGAGAGTAAAGATAACAAGCAATTCACGTCCTCTTTCTTTCTCTCTATTCTATTTCCCGTATGTTGGAATGCAGATAATTTTAGGGTCTCCTCTTTAATCTCTTTTCTGTAGGAAAACTTCCTTCCTTCCTTCCTTCCTTCCTTCCTTCCTTCCTTCCTTCCTTCCTTCCTTCCATCCTTCCTTCCTTCCTTCCTTCCTTCCTTCCTTCCTTCCATATGGACTTTCTTCTGGAGCATATACAGCAACTTCCTTATTTTATTTTTTTTAATTTGACCTTTAGGACTTCAAACATTCTCTGTACAGCTATTCTTAAGAGGACTGGTTTTATTGGCAGATCTTTTCTTGTTTGCTAAATATAGGCTTCAGTAAGTAAATTGGAGGATCACAGCCAGTTACCTCAACATTATATCTATAAAGTCAGTATCTGAACACTTTATATCCTTTACAATAACTCTATCCGTATTTAAATAGGTAACTTACTTTTAGTCCCTGCTGATTCTGCTAAATGTGAGCACACAAATTCAAGGAGGTAGATGTGGTTTCTTTAATGTTGCTGCTAAAAATGCCCTGGTCTCAACTGTATTACTTCATTAAAGAAATATTTGGTGAGGAGAAACTTTAGGCCAAAGTACCTCCCCAGGTGAATCAGCTTTGGAAGTGATTTTCAATTTTTCATGCAAAATGTTTGTGCTTGAGGGAAGGAGTCCAACATTTAAATGAATAATAATCTTTTTTCAATAACATCAAAATGACATTGAAAGCTTGAAAGTCCTTGAACATGTACAATAATTGAGAAGGCATCTGAATGAATTGGCCAGACAGACATATATTAAAAAGGTTTGCTTTTTACTGCTGATATTTAGCTTCAATTTTGTTCACTATATGTCCTTACTTTTGCCACCTCATATTTACCATTTATCTATTATTTGAATCCAATGAATGGAAGAATAAAATGTTATGCTTTGCATATGGAAGCAGATTTTAGCAGACAGGGACTTTAGCAGACAGGTGGAGAAAGTGTCCTCATTCCTAATATGTGAAATAAGACCAGATCCATTTTGTTGCATATTTCTGAGATTTTTGCTGCCACTAATACCTGATTTGAAAAAATTATAAACTTTGGACTGAACAAGCAATAATCAAGGTTCATTGGCTAACTTCTAAAGAAGATATCCCTGATCCAGTATGATCACCCAGCACTCTGATATAAGGTCAAGTCAGAACTAAACTAACTCCATTTCCAAATATGTTTATTAAAAACTCCAGCAGAGTCAGAAATGTCAACTTGGAGTTTAAAATAGAACACAACATAAATTCTTATTAAAACTTATAATTATCTACCTAGGTTGATTAGGAACTTAACCCTGGATTATATTTACAGTGATATTGTATAAAGATACAATAAGATAAAGAGCCGAGGTGGCGCAGTGGTTAGGGTGCAGTACTACAGGCCACTTCAGCTGACTGTTATCTGCAGTTCAGCGGTTCTAATCTCACCGGCTCAAGGTTGACTCAGCCTTCCATCCTTCCGAGGTGGGTGAAATGAGGACCCAGACTGTGGGGGCGATATGCTGACTCTGTAAATTGCTTAGAGAGGGCTGAAAGCCCTATGAAGTGGTATATAAGTCTGCTATTGCTATTGCTATTGTATAGAACTCCACAGAACAGATTGGTCTCCGCTAGTCTTTTGAAGATAAAACAGATGTGCGAAGTGTTGCTTGTCTCAGGGTTTCGACCGATGCCTTAATAAAAGCAGGAGCCTCAAAGTTTCAAGAAAAATCCAGTTGTTTATTAGGAGTTCCGTGTCGGCACTGACCAAGTGAAGCCAGCTCTAACTTCACTCAGTTCACGCCTTGCCTCTGACCCTGTTTCCCCCTCCCCCAAAGTGTTTCATCAGTCACATTCCCCAACAAAGCAATTTTGTGGGATGTAGAAGTCACTCCCTCTGGCCATTGTGGGTCTCCGAGGAGATGGCCTTGACTTCTAGGATGCTTTTTGTTTTGACTGAGGTGCAATTTCCTCGATGCAGCTGCGAGGCATGATTCCCCATCCCCACCTGCCTATGGCAACTCAGGAGCAGGTCAGGAAAGCTTTGCGAGTTGACAGTTTGATGGGAATAGCTTCTGAACTGATGTCCATGAACTCACAAGAAGCCAGGCTAGCCTTGAAGGAGACTTACCATTTTATATTTTCATTCATATTTCACATTCATATTTCATATTACATTTATATTCACAAATGACACACTTTGCACTGCAGTAATTTCTGCATCTTTCATTGATTCTGTTCTTTATTTGAAAGAGGCAACTCATTTTGCTAAGACACAATACTCTCTGAAAGAACCCCATCAGAGAGAGGAAGAATTGCTTTCCAACTGCATCGAAGAATCCTTGATTACAGTTATATTGTCAAGTTCATCTCCTCATTTTGCATATATATTGCAAAATGATATTCTTTAGAATCTTTCCCCCTTTGTTTACTTTCATCCTTGCTTTGATATAATTGAATGCTAGTTACTTTTCTGCTGCATTCTTATATGACAGTAAGAACTATGCACTCATTATGCTGGAGCCAAAGTCAGGTGAGCAATAGTTGATGGGATTAAATGTGGTGGTTCTTGACCATTTCAGAATGATTTAGGCATGCTTCCATCAGCCCACTCCCTAGGTCAATTTTATCTGTCACCTTTCTTTCCACACAGAGCTTAATGAATTATCTATCAGGATTGGAAAATAGCTTAGCACATGAAATGGCAAAATTGGCATGGCCACTGTTGCTTCCCAAATAAAGTACAGGTAGCCTCAACTTAGGGCCACTATTGATCCCAACATTTCTGTTGTTAAGCAAGAGAGTTGTTAAGTGAATGTCCCCCCCCATTTTACGACCTTTCTTGCAACAGTTGTTAAATGAATCACTGCAGGTGTTACTTAGTGATACAATTATTAAGTAAATCTGACTTCCCACTGACTTTGCTTGTCAGAAGTTTGCAAAAGGTGATCATATGACTCCGGGACACTGAAATCATCATAAATATAAGTCGGTTGCCAACTATCTGAATTTTGATCATGTGATCATGGGGATGGTGTAATGATGAATATGGTTATAAGCAGTGGTGGGATTCAGCCAGTTCGCACCTATTCAGGAGAACCGGTTGTTAACTTTCTAAGCAGTTCGGAGAACCGATTGTTGGAAGAAATCTCATTTTGTTTTTTCCCACTTTAATCCTATAAGGAAGGCAGGAAGGAAACATTCTAGTGTTGTTTCTAGCCTAATCTTTATTGCCCTGCTTACAGAAACTGCCTCTCCGGTTAACCCTTATTACATTGTAACAGCTAAGGCGAAGCGCCCATTGACATGAGTGATGTTGAGTTAGCCACACCCACCTGGTCACATGACCATTGAGCCCCACCTACCCAGCTGGTCATTAGGGCAGAGAACCGGTTGTTAAATTATTTGGATCACACCACTGGTCATAAGTCACTTTTTTCAGTGGCATTGTAACTTTGAACAGTCACTAAATAAACTGTTGTAAGATAAGAACTACATGTACAGATGAACATGGTTGTCAGTCATGGAAACTTAATGATTGTCTTTAGGCCACTTGCTGTTTCTCAGCACCACCACACAGGATTGTTGCTGTAGGGAAAGGTGTCAAACAGATGGTGTCATGTTGCCCTCGCGTGACATTTTTCAATATTTTTCCCATTCGTGGAGCTGGGGTGAGCGTGGCCTGAGCATGATGCATCCAGCCCACGAGCTGCCGGTTTGACACCCCTATTGTAGGGGAACGAGGAGAGCAAATGCTATGCATACCATCTTCAGCTTTTGAATGCTAATAAAAACATACATGTTTACCATGGATTGCCTATATAAAGAAAAAAAGGACAAAGAGAAAATCTGAAATCTTGCTTGTGACAGATTCCATGGAGAATAGAGAGAATAAGGATTGGCAGTGAAGACAGCAAATTTCTTGCCAGTAAATCTCCAAATTATTATTTTGGATACAATTCTTGAAATAGGAGCCTCCAAATCTAGAAGGGCACAAGTATATTTTATTATTATGGCTTATCATACAGTCAGCCAGATGTTTATACTGGATTTGTTATCTACCTATCTTTTATCTACCTATTGAAGAAGGTGTCGTTTGTTGCTATTAAAGTCACTGTTGACAAGATGTAAGCTATTCTGAGTAAAGCTGCCTTTTGCAATTGACTGGTGGTGCTTTAGTCAATTCCAGAGGTGTTCAAATGCTTCTCCGGTTGATTTGGGATTACACCCAAAGTAGCTATTACTATTGGAGCTACCTTTGCTTTCATTGCTATAGTTATTCTATTTCTATTTGCAGTTCTTTGTGCTTTGCGATTTTCCTCCAGTTCTTTCTCATCTGTTCTGCCACATCCATTATTTTGTCTTTCTTATTGCCAACTTTTAAGTGTTATGTGCTACAAGGCTGTCTGTTTGAATTCTAAAGTCCCAAAGCACTTTAGCTTCTTTATTTTCTATGACTTTGTCTATTTTGTGGTGCTGCCATTTGCTACAATTAGGCAAGTGGCATTGTTTAATTGTTACTATTGTCTTTGCTATTGTTTGTAGTCGGTTTGTGTGATCTTCTTGAAGTAGCTAACTGAGTGGTTCACCGTTGCTTCAGCTTCTTTGCAGAAGCGACATTTACTGTCTGTTGATGTCTTTTCAATTCTAGCTTTGTATGTTTGTGTTCTTAAAGCTTAGTCTTGTGCAGCCAGAATTAATTCCTCTACATCTTCCTTCAATTTTCCTGCTCTTAGCCATGGCCAAGTCTTGTTATCTGCTTAGCCTGGTGTTTTCTTTATGTACTGGACATGTAATATTTTGCCTTCCATTTATCTTTTCTATTCTTCACTTGGTTTTTTGTGTAGGGCAGTTTGGCACTCTAGAACTCAGGAAGCCTTCATTGTATACTAACTTCAGTGTACCTTCTTCAGATATTCTTCCAATGTCCTCCTCCTCCTCCTCCTCCTCCTCCTCCTCCTCCTCCTCCTCCTCCTCCTCCTCCTCCTCCTCCTCCTCCTCCTCCTTCTTCTTCTTCTTCTTCTTCTTCTTCTTCTTCTTCTTCTTCTTCTTCTCCTCTATATCACATACTTGCAGCATTCCCTGCTGACCTATTTTCCTTGGTAAACAGAATTTGACAACATTATTGCATGGATGAAAGGCATGATTCATTGACCTTATTGATGACAATGTTGATAATGAGGGTGGCACATTTGTCCACTCCAAACTCCATTGAAATATCTTATTATAGTTTGTTGCATAGGCAGCCAGATGTTCAGAGTAGATTTGGCATTTTTATCCACCCATCAAATCCTTCCCAAGGACCTGGGATAGGCAGATGTTTGATGGTGTTAGAGGTGTCATAACAGAATGTAAGCTGTTCCAAGTAAAGCTGCCTTTTGCAATTGATTGACATATTTGTTTTTTTCCCCTAGGAGTGTTCCCCAGATATTATGTAATATACCGGTACACAACACAACTTTCTGGCATTCCTCCCCCAACAACTAATTTGTACCTTGGGCTGAGGGAATGTGACTGACCCAAAGTCACCCAGTGAGGTCCATGTTAGAGGATGCTATATCCTTTTACAATGGTAAACTTGACCTTCCCATAAAATCTTTTAGGAAACTCAGTGGTAAACCTTGTGGTGGGTACAATAAGGAGCAATCAGGTAATTTTACAAATGTAGTGAACAGATATTTTTGACTGAGCAGTCAATTGTAAACATATGCAATTCTACAAACAGATCTTAACTTCCTATTCAGGCATGAAATGTTGTTGAATGTGCTTCACTAGTGATTATTTTACAAACAGCACTTTTAGGACAAATGCAGTGCAAACCTTCTGCTTCTTGGTATTCTTTTCAAATGATAGGATGAATATGATATCTTTAGCCTTGGAAAACAGAGCATGGGAAGCAGTCCCAGTAGAAGTTCTGAGAGGAGAGCTTTCAGCAATGTACTTCAGATGAATGATTAGACAGAAACTCCAAGGTTGAGAAGAGCAAAGTGTTGCAGCAGATTGAGGTTTGTAATCTACTTACGAAAGACCAGGACTTGAGACCACGAAGGTGAGAGAAACAGGTTTATTTGATGCATCGAGTTCAGCGTGCTCACACACCAAATTCTGAACTGCCTGGGCTCTGCCCAGGATGCTACTTTTATGCCGTGTTCCACACTGTGCATTCTCAAGGCGTTTCCATACACGAGACAAGCATGACATTTCGAAAAGGAGAAGTTCCTATAATGTCTTAAGCTGTCAGCAGTTTTTACCTCTGTTCTATCTCTCACCCACGCCTGGCTTCCTGTGCCCCTCCTTTACAGGGTCTTGCCACACTGTTCAGCCCTATTTTTAATACTTATGAGGAAGTTGGAGAGAAAGTTCACTCCAGCTAAAAGTCAACTTTGGAACTCCAGGGCACTAGAATGAAAAGCCAAGCTAATATGAATTTATAAGGTCCATTCTATTAAGACCACCTAACCTGGCCAGACACTGGTGGGTTTACCTGTGCACCCCCTCCTGCATCAAAAGCAGTGTTTATAAGACTCCGGTAGGACCTACTTCTTCTGGAAGACATTAGAAATTATAGTAAAAGATTGCTGGGAGTATGGGATATGAGCCGTCATATGCACCATCTAGTATTCAGAGTCACAGAAACCTAAGGGATTTGATCTTTTGCACATTCTTATGTAAAAGAACCTGATAATTTTATATAGTGGGAACACTGGTTAACTAATCTTTATTTGAAAATTCTATTTCCATCGTGCCTGAAGGAGCCCATAGCTTATTTCACGTTGGGGGAAAAAAAACTTGCTTAAATCTCTTTCTGGCCAAGGTCTTTGACATGCCTAGTGGCATCCCAGCCTTGGGGAAAAAAAGGTAGCAGCTAACAGGGTCTAAAAAATTCAGAGAAAGCTCATTGTTCAGTTCTCTTCTTCTTTCTGGAATTCAAACTGCTTGGTTTTGACCTTTAGCACGCTAAATGGCTTTGAGTCAAAGCATCTAAAAAATAATCACTTGCTCCCAAATAATTTACTAAAGTTATAAGAGGATACATTTTTTAAACAAGGAGGATATTCCCAGGATTGAAGCAAAAGACTTCCATTTTCTGGAATTCTTATCTCCTGAAGCTGTTTAGAGCCATTTGTCTTCAGGCACAGGATGATGAGCTGATTTTTTTTGGCTGCATTTCAGTTATTTTCTGATTCTTATTCCTCTGCTCAATTGGTGGTTTGAATTTACATTTTACTTCCTTATTGTATTTTTAATGCAGCTTTTAAATGTGACTTGCATTTTAATGCTGTTTTTAATTATTTTGTTCCTTTCTTTGAGTGCTTTTTAAATGAAAAACACAAGATAATATGTTTAAAATAAACAATGCTATTCATAATAGAATGAAGATTGAAATGTAGTCATCTTTCAGGTTTCATCAGCCTTTTTAAAACAAACTGTAGCAATATACACATTTTAGAAAAAATTACTTAATTTCTTATGGACTTTAATGAGTATCCAACTTTAAAATCACATGCATTCATGTACATGCCATGCAGAAAATATGGAGAATTATAGTTACTTATTGAGGTTGTTGCAAAACAGTAACAACACATAGCATAGCGCTGATGAATCAACTGTATATACAGATAGTTTCTCCCAGTTCAAAATGCCAATGGTTGCACACATACACACAATTTTATTACCACATTTTGGTGGCTTGGCAACCATCTTACTTTTATGGCCATGATTTATGTTTTTTGCCAGTTTGTGGCATTTCCAGTTTCTGAGCAAAAAAAAAAAAACTTTTAAGAATACATGGATTTGTTTATCAGTCATGGTGTTCACTTAGCTACCTGTTCTGACTCCCCTTGTCCCACACCAACACACTCCGAGCCAAAGATACTTTATGGAATTTATTAACAGACAGACAGGTCCTTGGCAGCAAACCGGCACAGACATGCCTGGGCAGCAATCCAGCACAGATAAGCCGTGGCAGCAATCCAGCCTGCCAAGCTCACAATAATGTTCTCCGACATTAGTTCCTGCGTTGACTTCTACAAAAGGGGCGTGTGCACAAGCATTCCTTTTATAGTCTGGAGAGGAGCCTAATTACCAGCATCTGAGTGCAATTACCTCCTGTAAGTGCGCAACTGTTCCTTACTCTTATTAGTTCTCCGGTCCCGGGCATCCAGGAAAAATTCACTGCTGATGTCAGGATTACACTCCCTTGTCTCCTCCCCACTGGTCCAAGGCTCAGGCTCTTTCCTTGAATGCATTTTTGGCGAGAAAAGGACCTAAATGGGATGCGGTAGAGCCAGAGGTGAATGGGTGGGGCCAGGCACAATTTCCTCTACCGGTTCAACCAATTTGATCCAAACCGGTAGAATACCACCACTGGTCCAGTCATTTGGGTGCCCCAACCTATAATCATGATTTATGACAGAAATTCTACACTCTATTAGAGTCATAAGTTGAGGAATACTTTATGCCTTTTTAAAGAAAAACAACTCTGTGTGTCTCTGTTTGAGCCATAAGTTATGCAACTGAATTGTTTGATGAATTGTAATTTAGTTGTTTCATGTTACAATCAGTGTTTTAAATGTTTTTTTTTCACCAATGACAATTGTAGGGTCAGTGACATGATATTCTGAGAGACCAAAGTGCTTTCTGTTGGTTTTTGAATACTGCTGTTCTCAGTGTTTGATTTGGGTCAAGATTCTGCATCCAGATGGCCTGTTTCTTCTATGTAGATATGATAGGGCATTTGTGACAAAATAAGGCATACCTATCCAAAATTCTGATTTGCAGGTGGCATTGTTACAAAGTCCTGTAAACAAAGGGGTGCTAAGAATGAGCTGTCACTTGATCTATCATAGTATGCTGTTCTGACTCCCTCCTCCGTCCAGTAACGAATGCTGAGACAAGCTTAACTGGAATTCTACAGCACTTTATTAGCAGGAAACATAAATCTCAGTGGCTGAAAGCCCAAGCATAACAAATAGATAAAAACCTTGGCAGCAACTCAGACTTCGACAGAGACAGATAACAGCTTCTCCAGCATTAAGAATGAAGTTGAATCCTGCAAATCAGACTCTTCCCAGAATCTCTCCTTAAATACAATCTTGAGAGGAGCCTAATTACAACCACTGGGTCCAATTATCTTTTGTAACTGCGTAGCTGTTTTCTCTGTCGATCTGCCCAGCGTTGCTGGGCATCCAGGACCACCTCCCTTGTCTCCTCATCACTACTCCAAGGCCTGATGTCCGGAGCACACTCCCTTCGCCTCTCACCGCTGCTCCATGCCTCAGGTGCCTCCTGGTGGTCAACCAGCCTCTCTGCACCCTGCTTGGAGTCAGAATCTTGTCTAGGGTCCTCCACCTCTTCCAGAGCTGACTCATAAGGCCCCTCGCTGTCGGAGTCTGTTTGCAGCTCCAATGGCTCGTGCTGGGCCACAACAGTATGCAGTTGGTCAGCTGTTTTAGCAAGCACAGGACTGCTATGGAAAGACTGCTAATGAAGGAAAGACTTAATTGTCTAGATTGAGTTAAAGAGCATTCATGAGAACATCTTGTGAGCTGTTATTTTCTCTTCTGGGGTTATCTTGTAATAACTCATTCTCAGCTGTCAGTTCGACCCAATGAAACTGTTGTTCCCCTGCTAGAAACAAGAATCATAAGATATGGACTCATTAGTTTTAAGCCTGCATATGGACACATGACAGTGCATCAAAGAGTAGAAACTGTAGATGTTTGCGTTGTAACAAAACTCAGAAGTGTACATGCCCGGGTAGCAATCATTAGTTTCCCAATGCAAGGTAGTATTTCTTGTGTTCATTATAGAAATGTACAGCAATGTCCAGGAAACAAGCCTATTGTATTGACTGTTCAAGATTGAGGCTGATTATGTAGTTTAGTGTGAAGGCTTGAAATAATGAAGATTTGTCAGCACCTCTATCTATGAATCCAAGTAACAAGCTAATCATCAACATATCAGAGACAGGGAAGCGGCTTTTTTTCTTAAGAGAACTTTTTTATTTTTCTTTAAAAAAAACAAACACAAATATGTCATCATTTGTCAATCATTAAGACATTGAAATACAATTTTTTTTGTTGTGTGTACCCCTCCCTCCCTCCACCCCCCCATCCCCCCTCCTCCTTCCCCCCCCGACTTCCCAGAACCCGTACACGGTATGGATTTTTAACTAACACAGTCTAAAATCTATTGAGAAAAAAGAAATAAAGAAATTAATGACATTCTAGATTGAACTTAGCTTCTTCTTACTGAACTAACTTTTAACAGTTTAAATCATTTCTGATCTTAAGCATAGGCTAACTGGAATTTCTTAGTCCCATATTTATTTTGTATATAGTCAATCCATTTTTTCCAGTCTCGTTTATATCTCTCATTTGAATGATCTTTGAGATATGCCGATATTTTAGCCATTTCAGCTAAGTTTGTTACTTTCAATGTCCATTCTTGGATTGTAGGCAAGTCTTCCTTCTTCCAATATTGCGCCACCAACAGTCTTGCTGCAGTTATCAGGTGCAGAATCAAATTGGTCTCTACCACTGTAAAATCAGTACATATACCTAGTAAAAATAACTGAGGAATAAACTTTATCCTTTTTTTAAAAACATTTTGCATGACCCACCATATTTTTATCCAAAATGCCTTAACCTTTTGGCAGGTCCACCATATATGATAATATGTAGCATCGAGAGAACCACACCTCCAACATTTAGGCTGTACATTCGGATACATAGAAGCCAACTTTTTAGGATCTAAATGCCATCTATAAAACATCTTGTAAAAATTTTCTCTCAGATTTTGAGCTTGTGTAAATTTCACATTTCTTACCCAAATTCTTTCCCATGTATCCAACATTATTGGTTCCTCAATATTTTGAGCCCATTTTATCATACAATCTTTAACTAATTCTGTTTCCGAATCCATCTGTATTAATACATTATATATCCTCTTTATATGCATTAAGCTTTGATCTCTTATTTGTTTAAACAGATTATCCTCAACTTGAATAAAGCCAATTTTTTGATCTATTTTCCACCTAGCCTGTAATTGCCCATACTGGAACCATGTTTGAACTACCTTCTCCTCTTTTAATACCTCTAAAGATTTTAATTGTAATACCCCCCTTTCCGAGGTAAGAAGCTGTCTGTAAGTAAATCTATCCTGTTTTTGTGCTGTATTCATATTTTCAATTGCATGTCTAGGAATTGCCCACATGGGTATCTTGTCATTTAATTTATATTGGTATTTCTTCCAAACCCGCAATAAAGCATTTCTCAAAATATGACTTTTAAAGTTCTTATCCAATTTTTTGTTGAATAACAGGTAAGCATGCCAACCAAATACCAGATCGTGTCCCTCAATGTTCAATATTCTATCATTGGTTAAATGAGTCCAATCACTAATTACAGATAATGCCACTGCATCATAATATAGTTTTAAATTAGGTAGTTTCAATCCTCCTCTCTCACGTACATCTTGCATTATTTTCATCTTTACCCTCGGCTTCTTTCCTGCCCACACAAATTTGTTGATACCCTTCTGCCATTCTAAAAGGTTCGCATCTTTTTTAAGTATAGGTAACATTTGGAAAAGAAATTAAAATTTTGGTAAAATGTTCATTTTCACTGCCGCTATCCTGCCCAGCAAAGATAAGTGCAATTTCTCCCATTTTTTCATCTCTGTCTGTATGCTATGCCAAAGTGGTTCATAATTATGCTTATATAATTTCCCATTTGAAGTTAAAATGTTAACTCCAAGATATTTGACTTTTTTAACTACCTCACATCCTAGCATCACTCCTAATTCTTCCTTTTGTTTAATATTCATATTTATAGCTAATATTTTGGTTTTTCCTAAGTTTATTTTAAAGCCAGACACTTGACCATATTGATTAATCGTATTCATTAAAACCATACTGGATTCCTGCGGTTGTTCCAATATTATGACCAAATCATCCGCAAAAGCGCGGACTCTATATTCTTGCTGCCTAATCTTGATCCCTTTTAAACCATCCAAGCCCCGTATTTTATTCAACAATACTTCCAAAGTTATAATAAACAATAATGGGGACAAAGGACAACCCTGTCTTGTACCTTTTCCAATTTGAAAAGAGTCTGTTAAACTTCCATTGACTATGATTTGTGCTGTTTGCTGTTGGTATATTGCTTTAATTGACTGTAAAAAATTATCTCCTATCTGCATTTTTTGCAATATCTTCAGCAGAAATTGCCAGTTAACTCGATCAAAGGCCTTCTCAGCATCCAAAAATATAAACGCAGCAGGGATCTGGTTGTTCTTTCCCAAATATTCTAATGCATTAATAATTAATCTGACATTACTTTTCATCTGTCTCCCTTGTATAAAACCTGTTTGGTCCGTATGTATCAATTGTTGAATGACCAACATTAACCTATTTGCTAATATTTTAGTAAAAATTTTATAATCTACATTCAGTAATGAAATGGGTCTATAATTTTTGGGTTGAGTAGTATCTTGATCTTCTTGGGTATCAAAGATATAAACGCTGTCTTCCAAGATGGAGGGACTTTACCTTCCGTTTGAATCATATTAAATAATTCTCTAAGAGGTTCTACCATTTCTAACTGTAAGTTTTTGTAGTAAACCGCTGTCAAGCCATCTGTACCTGGTGCTTTCCCTGGCTTTAATTGCTTAATTACCTGCAGGATTTCCCCCGAGGTTATTGGTTGATTCAATTTTTGCCTGTGTTCTTCTCTAACTGAAGGTATTTTCTCCTTGTCTAAATATTTGTCTATGTCTAAACCATTAATTTTATCCCCTTTATACAGTTCTGTAAAAAATTCCCAGAAAGCCTTTTGAATCTCTTCCTGTTGGAACACCTCCTTCCCTCTGTAAATCAGTTTAGATATATTTCGAGTTTTCCTTTTTTTCCTAATCTGATAAGCTAACCATCTGCCAGGTTTGTTTGCATTACAAAAAGTATTGTGTTTTGCATATAATAAATTAGTAGCTACCTGGTCAGAGATCAACATGTCAAATTGAGATTTTAATATGTTAATAGCTTCCTTAACCTTTGTATCGTCTGGTTTCCTTGTTAACTCCAGCTCTTTTCTCTTAATTTCCTCTTCCAGTTCTGTTCGTTTTAGCCCTTGCTTATTTCTATGTGTTTTATTTATATTCATCAAAACTCCTCTCATATACGCTTTGCTTGCATCCCATACAAATTCCATAGATGTACCCTTATTCATATTCAAAACAAAATATTCAGATAGTAATTTTTTACAATCATTAATATAGTTTTCATATCTAAATAAATTTTCATTCAGTCTCCAAAACCTTCTTGCCTGCACTACCCTTCCCAACTCCATCCAAACTGGGTTATGGTCCGAAAGGACTCTAGCTGCAATCTTTGTTTTCTTGACCCTAGAAAGCAAATCATTAGTGGTTAGAATAAAATCGATCCTTGAAAGGGATTGATGCCTGTCCGAGAAGAAAGTGAAGTCATATTCCTCTGCATTTCTTTCTCGCCAGATATCTCTCAATTCAAAATCATCCATAATGTCAAAGAAAGATTTGGGTAACTTTGCTCGCATCTTGGTATTTAGGCGGGAAATCTTCTTATCTCTCTTAGTGTCTATCACTCCATTCCAGTCACCCAATAGTATACAGGAACTATAGTCCCACTGTACTAATTTAGCATGAAGATTTCTATAGAATCTATCTTGCTGTTGATTGGGAGCATAAATTCCCAAAAGTAATGTCTTTTTCCCTTCTAAGATTAAGTCTAAAGCAATATATCTTCCGAAGGGATCTGCTTCTATTAATTCAGCTTTCATATCTTTTCTTAAGTATACAACTATACCATTCTTCTTTTCCATAGCAGAAGCTGCAAAATGTTGACCAAGTTTTGAGTTGATCAAATATTTTTGATCAGTTGACTTGATATGAGTTTCTTGCAAACAAATTACATCGTTCTTAAACTGTTTAAGATAATGAAATATTTTCTTCCTCTTCTGTGGAGAGTTCAGTCCATTGACATTCCATGTTAAAATCTTAGTTGTCATCTTTGGTTGGTTGAAGCATTTTTAGAGCTTCCTGCACGGCCTGTTTAACCTTAGGTCTAGCTCCTCCCACTGCTTCCAGATTTGTTGTTGTAGTTCCTTGATCGATGGCCGATGATTGTTGATGCTGTTGCCTCTTAGCTTGTTTCTCCATACGTCTAGTAGTCATGCGGCTAGGTCTTGGTTCCATAGCACCTTGCACTTCTAGAGAAGAGAGATGCTCCATCTTGTCTGGTGGTTGTGTAGTTTGCTGTCTATCCTGTCCTTCTTGTGGTCTTTCTCTAGGTCCAGATGGTGCAGGGTGTCCGGCCTTCAATATATTATAATAAAAATCTCGGGCTTTCCATACAGAGTTGAGGCGGTACCTTTGCTTATCAAATGTAAATATGATGCCAAATGGTGCATCCCATCTATACTGTATCTGACGATTTCTGAGTTCTTCGACCAAAAAAGCGTAGTCTCTTCTGGCTCTTAACATTTGAGGTGGTATCTCTTTCAAAACAGCCAGGTCTTGACCGCCAATTTGAAACTTAGTGTTATAAGACGCTTGCAGTACCATATTTCTGAACTCTCTTGTAGTAAAATATATAACGATGTCTCGAGGAAGCTGCTTCTGCTTTGCCAGCCAGGAGTTAACGCGGTAAGCTTTGTCAATTTGCCAGCCTTGGTTGGTCCCTGGTCTTCCCATCAGGCGGTCAAAAGCTTCCGATAGGATCTGTTTCAGGTTCTCCTGTTTCTCCTCACGCAGCCCCCTTACTCTTAATGCGAACTCCATTTGTCGGTACTGTATCATAATAATTTCTTTTTCAGCATTTTCCACTTTTTGTTCCACCACCTCTGTTTTCAATGTCAAGTTAGCATTGGCATCATTAAGAACCTCTAGAGTATCTTCCACTCCAGAAATATGTTCTGTTAATACAGTTACAAGACTCAGCATGTCGTCTCTAATTTTATCAACCTTAGCCTCAAATTTCTCATACAACTCCTGTTTAAGTCCTTTTATTTCACTTTTAATTTCACTTTTAATTTCTTCTTTCATTTCTTTTATTTCCTCTTTTCTCTCCTCTCTATTATCTCTAAATTTATCTTCCATTTTAATTGTCTGTGCATTAAAAGCCTCGCTTAGATTACTCAGAAAAAATTCTTTCGTTAACACATCCCCAGCAGGGGGCGTAGGAAGTGGAGGCTGCAGCTTTGTACCAGGCACTGAGGTTGTGCCCCTGGAAGTAGAGGGTGACGACTTCAAGTTAATATTTGGTTTTGAGGCCATTTCAAAATTTGTCTGCCTGCAGTTAATAAAACTCTATTGCCTAAATATACAGCTTTAAGTAAAGAGGCTTTTATTTTGAAATTTAAGGCTTGGCAAAAGTTTCAGTGAGTAAACATTGTAACAAGACCGTTCAACAGATTCATCACCGTTTAACTTCCAAATAAGCAAAGTTAATGAAGGAGTAAAATTCTTCTATTGTGAAACCAAAACATGTGATAAGCTATCTCTTTTGTTTTGAATTCTTTTGAAGTCTTGTGAGAATTAGCAAAAAGTGTTCGTTATTACCGGAGAAACCAGCCTGCTCGGCGCCATTTTAAAAGCCTCTGAGTAAATAATTTTTCGGAGGAGAAAAAAAGAAGAAGCTAAAATGTTGATAAGCAATTATTGTCCTCGCAGTAAACGGATTCAGCTCGTGATAAGATTAAATCAAACAAAACTTAGAGCAGAGTGGGAGAGACCTACTTTGTCCTGCACAAGGCAGTTTGAAGTTCCCAGCACGGACAGCCGTTCTGCCTTGGGCTAGCCCCCCTTTCCTTGCAAGCACAAAAGCTGCAAAAATCGAAGAGCATTTGCCAGCAAAACAGTTTCTTCTTTCCCTCTTGCCTGAAGGATAAGAAAACCTGATAAGACGTCAGATGGAAGATCCTCTAATCAGGTACGTAGCCAGGAATTCGGAGGCAGCTGATTTTTTGCTGCTTCCACCAGTAAGCTCCTCCCAGGAAGTCAGGGAAGCGGCTTTTTTGACAGGAGCTGGGGAGATCAGCCTTTAAAAAGTTGACATCCTTTTTTTTGGGGGGGGGGGTAATGCAGTACAGATTCTAAAGGCACTTCAAGTAATGTATGCACTGAAATACATTTCAATTATGCACTCTGAACCAAAAAATGGTTGTCTCTTAACAGGATATTTTTAATTAGACATTCATGGAGAAATGAGCAAGCAATAGTCACAGTACTAAGTATAGTGGCTGTTTTCTGCATGCATACCTGTTCTGTTCCCCCCTCCTTCACTTGTTAACAGACGACAGGCAAATAAAAGGAAAGGGAATTCTCTTTATCAGTTCTCAGTTTCAAAATGGCTGCGAGCCAAACTAAACTAATTAAAGTCTCTGCCAGAAGATAAACAGTCTCAAACAGAAATGTCTCTTACGGTAAATACAAGAAGCATCAGACGGAAGCAAAGCCCTTCTTCCCAAAGTTTCTCCGAAGCAGGGTTACAGAAGTCCAAAACACTTTTCGAAGTGCACCGCAAAGAAACTACAATCCAGGATCAAGGAACGTTGACTTCTGCGAGGAGGGCGTGGCACCACCAGTCCTTTTATCCCTAAGGGAAGCCTCTAACGAGGCACATCTGGTTGCAATCACCTCCTCGGAGTCCTTCGTTGTGCCTTACGCCTGTCAGCTCGTCTCCTACGTGCATCCTGAAAATACTCACAGAAGGGGTCTTGCTCAGCCTCTCTTGTCTCCTCCCCACTGCTCCAAGGCTCAGTCTCTCTTATGTCCTCTCCACTAGCCCAAGGCTCAGCCATTACCCGGGGACCAACTAGTCTCTCTGAGCCCTGCTCGGAGGCAGACCCCTGTCCAGAACCCTCCTCCTCTTCCAAACATGACTCAAAATCTCCCTCGCTGTCAGAGTCTGATAACAGCTCCCAAGGCTCTAGCCGAGTCACAACACATACCATAACACATTATGCCCTTCAACCTCTAAGACAGTGGTTCTCAACCTTCCTAATGCCGCGATCCTTTAATACAGCTCCTCATGTTGTGGTCACCCCCAACCATAAAAAAAAAATGTTGCTACTCTATAACTGTACTTTTGCTATTGTTATGAATCATAATGTAGATATTGAGATTGGAAGACTGCTATCATATCACCCTTAAGTCCTTCTTTTCATTCAACCAGACACACCCAGTTCCTGCAACTGTTCTTCATATGTTTGAGCTTCCAGTCCCCTAATCCTCTTGGTTGCTCTTCTTTGCACTTTTTCTAGGCTAGAGACTCCACATCTTTTTTTATACGGGCAGCCAACAGCTTGTCTGCTTCTAAATTTTGGGTCTGAAAAGAATCACATCCTGGAGGCTGGACAACCTCGGCTGCTATACAATCATACACAGAGCGAGAGAGAGACACACAGTGGCTTTACTCCCACAGCCTCCTTAACTAAGTTGCTTGCAGCTGCATTACAAATTTGCTTACCCTGCCTGGATGGATCTTCAACCTGGTTTGGGGTTGTTTGCAGGAGTGCTCTTAACCTTGGTGGTGGTGGTAAGCTTAACCTTAATTTATTGGGCAAAGGTTGTGCGTTGTTTATTTTTAATTTTTTTTAAAAAAAAGTGTTTTATTTTCTCTTTCAAGTTCATTCACAAATATACACTCTTATAATTACCATTAATTATATCATTATCATTAATCATTTATCGTTATTTTCTTACAAATATATAGAATACAGTTTGGATCACTTTCTTGCCCACCCCGTTTTACTTTGCAACAACCTTGCTCCTTCTATCTTCTCTACCTCCCTTCTCTGCCTTCTTCTTTCCTCCTCTCCTTCCCCCCTTCTTCCCCTCTCTTTCCTCCCCTCCTCTCTTCTCCTCCTTCTTACCCTCTCTCCTACTCTTAATTCCCCTCCCTTTCTTCCTCTCCTTTTACCCTTTCTTCCTTTCCCTCCTTCCTCCCTTCTTCTTCCCCTCTCTTTCCTCCCCTCCTCTCTTCTCCTCCTTCTTACCCTCTCTCCTACTCTTAATTCCCCTCCTTTTCTCCCTCTGCTTTACCTTTTCTTCCTTTCCCTCCTTATCTTTCCTCCTTTCTGTTGTTGCCCTTGCTTATTTTCTTTCTCTGATGGGTTCTCAGGGTGGCATTTCAGGAAACCCAACTTTATATTTTCATGTGTATCATTTTCTCTGTTACATTTTATTTCTAATAATATTTCCACTTGTATCATTTTTTTAAATTGTTATCTTGCATTGCATTTTGTTTTTGCTCTTTTCCTTTGTGCATGGTACTTTTAGCAAGAAGGTTTTTATTGTGTGAATGGGGCCAATTTGGGCTCCTGAGCTTGGCTCTTGATGATAGGTCTGGTTGTGGATTTAGATATAGTTAAAAGTACCTGGCAGCAGCGTGGAAAACATAGCCACATGCACGCCCCACACAATTATAGCCTGGAGCAGGATCTAAGCCCTTTCCTCCCTCGCAGGAACTTTCCCTCCATTACGAAGTCTCTGAGGCTAATTGTATGAGGTGTGCGCACGCAGCTATGTTTTTTATGGTATGGAGCCATGGCAATGCTCTGCACGGCCATTCTGGAGCCCATCCATGGGGATTTCAAGGAATGAGAGGTGGAGATGAAAGTTTAGAGTTGCGCTGGTCTCAGTGACCCCTGTGAAACGGTCATTCGACCCCAAAAGGGGTCGTGATCCACAGGTTGAGAACCGCTGCTCTAAGATAAAGATAAAGATTCCCCTCACATATATGTCTTAGTCATCTAGGGGATGGCGCTTCTCTCTGTTTCAAAGCCGAAGAGCCAACGCTGTCCGACGATGTCTCCGTGGTCATGTGGCCGGCATGACTAAATGCCAAAGGCACACAGAACACTGTTACCTTCCCACCAAAGGTGGTCCCTATTTTTCTACTTGCATTTTTACATGCTTTTGAACTGCTAGGTTGGCAGAAGCTGGAACAAATAACGGGAGCTCACTCCATTACACGGCACTAGGGATTCAAACCACTGAACTGCCAACCTTTCTGATCGACAAGCTCAGTGTCTTAGCCACTGAGTCACCAGGTCCCTTTTCAACCTCTAAAGGTCACATTAAAATGCCATTTAACCTTTAACTGGACCTTTTCATGCAGTCTGTCAGCCCAACAACTGAAGCATGCCCAACACTACTAACTGGAGTAGTCTTATGATCATCCCACACAAATATGTTAAAAGCAGTTAAAAAGACAAAAGTGCACATTTAATCCAATTATATAACTTTGACCCATTTTGAAAGCAGAGACAGGGAGTGTTCAGCCTTCTACTTTTTATTCACATGTTATAGAAATATCAGTAGCTTTCTCAATAATATTTTATTCTTATTTCTAATGGAACTTTATTAAAATGAATTAAATTAATCATGCATATGACTTTCTCGGAATAAAAGTCTTTTAGGCATATATCTGCATTGTTCTCTTTACTCTTAAACAGGTAGGTTTCAACAAGTTAATTTGAAAATCCTTGCCTCTATATGGAATTACTTGCATATTCTGATCCAATACTGCAATTTCAGTAATGATATCCCTTTTATTGTTATCTTAATTCATAAAAAAATAATCCCATATATAATTATCCCTTTTCAGCTCTTTTGAATTTTTCTATCATTCATTATGAAACTCAACAAAAATGGGAACAGCCAATTTAAATTAAATTTATAAATTAGATCTTCAGTCCAGATATTCCTTCTCTTCAGATACAAAACTTGGCAAAAAGACTTTGTGAAAAATGCAAATGATCTTATTTTCTATGGTGATATTTAATGGCACATTACTTTTTTTTCCTATCACCCAAGAAGTGCTGCTGGCACTGAGGTTTTTATGCAATAACAATAATCATGAAAGGCTTTACAAGTCTGGATCTGTTCAAACTGATATTAAATGCATTTAATTTTTTAATACAGCACCATTCAAATTGCTCAGTTCATTGATTTTCAGAGAATGTTCTGATTCTTTTTTTTTTTAAAAACATATTTTTATTTCATTTTCATTTTCATTTTATACAATCACTTATATACTGTGCATAAAAAAAAGAAAAAAGGAAGAAAAAAAAAAAAACCCAACATAACACTTCATTCCCCCATACACCCTCTCTTCTCCCCCTCCAACTTTCCTTTCACCCCTCCAGCATTCCCCTCTTCTACTTCCCTACCCCCTCAGACGTCTCCCCCTCCCTCCATTTCACCCTCCTTACATTCCCTCTCACTCCCTCTTTACTTCTCCCTTCTCTTTCCGTCTTCTCCTCACTTTGGTGTATCCATACAATTCAATTTGTTTTTTACAATAAAAGTAGAAAAAGAAAAAAAAGAAAAAAAAAAAAGAAAAACGAGCCACAGTACACAAGTGAATTCTTATTGTTCTAAGGATTGAAACTATAATTCCACCCTCCCCCCTCCCCCCTATAATCCCCCCTCCCCAACCCCCTTACGGCTTCGCAGGTCCCATACCCGGCATAATTCTTTAACAAGCATTTGAGTATAATAAGGCCAGCTAACTTTAAAATTAAAAAAAATAAGATAAAAGTAAAGCCAAAAAGAAAAAGGAAAAATAGTAGAAAATAAGAAATAAACAAAAAAAAAAAAAAAAAAAAAAACCCACACTCACACACAAAAAGAAGAAAAAAACAAAAAGGGTCAATAAACCCACTACGTTAACACAGCTTCCCATTATCTGTAAATCTTAAACAATGTGACTCATTCCAAATTTCGATTATTTTGCTACTTGCAGGGTTTCAAACTGTATTAGAGCCAGGTAAGTTGAACAATTAGAATTCCCCAACTAAAAGTCTCCTTGCTTTGTCTATCTATTCAGACCTTTAATTTATCTCTTTTTTTCCAAATATCCAAACCTTTCTATAACACCATTAAACTCAAATACTTCTTTCATTTTTCATTTCCAACACCTCCCTTTCTATCCTTACCCACCTCCACATGTAAATTTTTTACCTTCCACCCTGCCTTTATCCATATCCACATATATATTTTATCCACATTCATTGCTCCTCCCATGTTTACTCCACTTTCCTGAAGATTCTCCGACCAATCTTTCTTGACCTTATATTGAAATAGCAACTCAAACAAACATCAGCTTGCGTTCTAGCCCCAGGTAATCTAATTAAACTTTCGCTGCCCTTCCCTCTCCCACGCACCTCCCAACTCCGTTCGTCCCAAACCGCAACTCAAAAAGATCACAATTTCCGCTCTAAGAAAATAGTTCATGCACAATTTGAGTTAGAGTTCAGACAAAACTTCTGTACAATATGTGTCCACAATCAGCAACGCTTCTTTCAGTCTCCATGTCTCATCATCGATATGCCACTTTTCCCAGACGGAAATCATAAAACTTTACAAACATCGCTTAGTCTTTATTCCTTAGTCTTCTGCCCTTCCGGAAGAGAAAAACAACACCCTCCGCCTTGTAGCCACGTGTCTCGCTGTTTGTCTTCTCCTTCTCCTTGTCTCTCCCCAGATCCGGATGAATCAGGAAGTCCCGCCTTCAGGGTCTCGTAGTAAAATTTTCGGGCTTCACAAACGGAGTTAATGCGATGTTTTTGGTTGCCAAATGTAACTGTAATACCAGCTGGGACTTCCCATTTGTATGAAATCTGAGAGTTTCTGAGTTCTTCGGTTAAGAAAGCGTACTGTCTTCTTGTTCTTAATATTTGAAATGGTATCTCTTTAAAAACAATCAAGTCTTCCCCACCAATTCTCAACCTCTTTCCGTAGAGCCTCTGTATTATCTCATTTCTAGATTCCCTTGTAGTAAAGTATATTATTATGTCCCTCGGAAGCTGTCGCTGTTTTGCTACCCAGGAATTCTGGCGGTAAATTCTTTGAATCTGCCAATCAAAGTTAAGTCCCGGACTTCCCACCAAGCGACTGAAAGCCTCAAAGAATGTCTGTTTCAAATTCTCCTGTTGATTTTCACGCAGTCCTCTAACTCGTATCGCAAAGGCAGTCTTGTTATAATTTATCATGACAAGTTCTTTTTGGGCAGATTCAATTTCCTGTTCTAACGTTTGAATTTTTGATATCAGATTAAGGTTAGTTTCTTCCAAAAGTTCCAATTTGTCCTCTGTTTCAGCAATATAATCTGTCATGACTGTCATTACACCGATCATATCCTGCTTTGCCTGAGCAATTTTAGCATCAAATTGATCACATAAATCCGATATCAGTTGATTAATCTCCTGTCTGAAATCATTAAGCGTTTTGAGAAGGAATTCTTGTGTTAGCAAATCTCCCGTGGAGGGCGTAGGAGACAGGGGTAGCGCCTTCATAGATATGTTATTAAAGAAGCTCCATTACACGGCACTAGGGATTCAAACCACTGAACTGCCAACCTTTCTGATCGACAAGCTCAGTGTCTTAGCCACTGAGTCACCAGGTCCCTTTTCAACCTCTAAAGGTCACATTAAAATGCCATTTAACCTTTAACTGGACCTTTTCATGCAGTCTGTCAGCCCAACAACTGAAGCATGCCCAACACTACTAACTGGAGTAGTCTTATGATCATCCCACACAAATATGTTAAAAGCAGTTAAAAAGACAAAAGTGCACATTTAATCCAATTATATAACTTTGACCCATTTTGAAAGCAGAGACAGGGAGTGTTCAGCCTTCTACTTTTTATTCACATGTTATAGAAATATCAGTAGCTTTCTCAATAATATTTTATTCTTATTTCTAATGGAACTTTATTAAAATGAATTAAATTAATCATGCATATGACTTTCTCGGAATAAAAGTCTTTTAGGCATATATCTGCATTGTTCTCTTTACTCTTAAACAGGTAGGTTTCAACAAGTTAATTTGAAAATCCTTGCCTCTATATGGAATTACTTGCATATTCTGATCCAATACTGCAATTTCAGTAATGATATCCCTTTTATTGTTATCTTAATTCATAAAAAAATAATCCCATATATAATTATCCCTTTTCAGCTCTTTTGAATTTTTCTATCATTCATTATGAAACTCAACAAAAATGGGAACAGCCAATTTAAATTAAATTTATAAATTAGATCTTCAGTCCAGATATTCCTTCTCTTCAGATACAAAACTTGGCAAAAAGACTTTGTGAAAAATGCAAATGATCTTATTTTCTATGGTGATATTTAATGGCACATTACTTTTTTTTCCTATCACCCAAGAAGTGCTGCTGGCACTGAGGTTTTTATGCAATAACAATAATCATGAAAGGCTTTACAAGTCTGGATCTGTTCAAACTGATATTAAATGCATTTAATTTTTTAATACAGCACCATTCAAATTGCTCAGTTCATTGATTTTCAGAGAATGTTCTGATTCTGACTTCACCAGATTGTTCTATTACTGTTTTAATCTGCCAAACATGTTGAAGCACTTTTTAAACTCTAAGTAATATACAGCCTTATCCTGAACACATTTCTTTACTCAAATCCAGCTGTTCTTATCACTGAATTTTACTGCATTAAAAATTAAGTGCCATTTTTATATAGGCATCACTGGAGTAGGATTGCATCTCAGTTCTTTCTTTTCAGCGTTAGGAATGACGTTGAATCCTGCAAAACCAGGCTCCTCCCAGTGTCTCTTTAAATACTATCTTTTTTTTAATCTTATATTTTTTTTATTTTTCATTTTCATACACTCACATGTATACACCAAACAGTATTAAACAATAATTGCATCAATTCCTCTTGTCAACAATACCCCAGAAAATAAAAGCCCAATATACTTCTTCCATTCTCCATACACCTCTTTCTTCCACCACCCTCCAACTTTCTATCTTCCCTCCATCATCCCCCTCTACCCTACTTCCCCTCACCCTCTACCACTCCCCTCTCCAAATCCGCTCCCCCCTTCCTTTTCACCTCCCCCCACCCTCTCTCCCATCCCTCTCTACCCATCCTTCTTCTTTCCTACTCCTCCTCCCCTTGGTGTATTTCCAGTATATGTTAATGTACTTGGCTTATCCTATTTTTAAAGACAAATTAAAGAAAAACAGTATACATGTGAAGTCACATTGCATTGAGATCTAACACATCGTGTCTAGTCTAATATATATCCCTCCCTCTCCCCACCTGCTTCCCCCCCCCCGACTTCCCAGAACCCATACATGGTATAGATTTTTAACAAACACAGTCTAAAATCTATTGAGAAAAAAGAAATAAAAAAATTAATAACATCTCTACATTGATCTTAGCTTCTTCTTGCTAAGCTAACTTTAAACAATTTAAATCATTCCTGATCTTAAGCGTAGGCTAACTGGAATTTCTTAGTCCCGTATTTATTTTGTATATAGTCAATCCATTTTTTCCAGTCTCGTTTATATCTCTCATTTGAGTGATCTTTAAGATATGCCGATATTTTAGCCATCTCAGCTAAATTTGTAACTTTCAATGTCCATTCTTAAGCTGTAGGCAGGTCTTCCTTCTTCCAGTATTGCGCCACCAGCAGTCTTGCTGCCATTATTAAGTGCAGGATCAAGTTAGTCTCTACCGCTGTAAAGTCAGTACTTATACCAAGCAAAAATAACTGAGGAGTAAACTTTATCCTTCTTTTAAAGATATTTTGCATAATCCACCATATTTTTATCCAAAATGCCTTAACCTTTTGGCAAGTCCACCATATATGGAAATAGGTAGTATCGAGAGAACCACATCTTTACACTCTGTTGAATGCTGGAATTGGAAACATGGGAGCCATCTACCGGAGGAAGGAGATTACTGCAATGTAGGAAATCTGAGTGAAAGTGATGAAAAAGAAAGAAAGCAAACAACTCCTGGAAGGCTATTTGACCTTGACAATATCTTAGTATGAGATTTGGAGACTTGGAAATATCTACTGAGCTGTTTGAAGATTTTTAAAGCAACTGAACTATAAATATCAAAATCTTATAGAACTATTCATTGAAAGATAAATGTGAAAGATTTGAGGAAACCTGGCGGGCCAAGCAGGAATTGATTCACTAACATCATTTGATAGATCATCCTACGGGGCAAAAGAAAAGCAATAGAAAAGAGGGTGAGAGAGAGAGAAGAAGAAGAGACAAATAAGACAAATTTGGACAATTGGGAAGGTGTAAATTGAAAACTATAAAGACTGTAAAGTATGGTTCCACCACAAATGCGCGCACAACAAAAGCGCGCCTGACTAAACCGCGGTGTCTAAAGCGCGGTGACAAAACCGCACGATGAATTAGCGACTAATTAGCCCTAAAGCGCGCCGACAAAAGCACGCCGACAGAAGCGCGCTGTAACGTAACCCTCAACCTAACCCTCAACCTAACTCTAAACCTAACCCTAACCCTAAACCTAACCCTAAACCTAACTGTAAATCTTACCTTAAATGAAATCGTGCTTCTGTCGGCGCGCTGTTGTCGGCGCGCTTTTGAAATCACGGTTTTAGCACCGCGGTGTTGTCGGCGCGCTTATGCCATTCGCACTTTTGACGGGTCACGGTAAAGTATATATTTATAGTGTTTAAGGACTAGAAAACTAGGTGATTTGGAGGAATAATTCTGGGATTAATAAATTTTATTAATACTTGATTTTTGTAGTTTTTAGATATTGGGATACTAGAATATTAGAGATACAATAAATAATTATTATATTAATTTGGTACAAAATGACTCAGCAGGAGACAATAAAGTTCTCTGAAGAAATGTTAATGATGGTGAAAAGTTTTTATGAAAGTATGATAAAGAATCATAAGAAGATAATGGGATTGTCCAAAGATAAAGAAGTGAGTGTAGAATATCCTCAACAAATGGTGGTAAAAGATGAACAAAATATTCAGAAGATAGATGAGAAATCAGAAAGAGTGGTGGAGGAGACAAATCAAAATAAGCTACAAGAAAATAAAACTAATGAAAAGACAATAACAATAAACATTAAGAATTGAATAGATAATTCCTTAAGAGCTTACAATAACACAGAGGGAGAAAAAGGAAGACTTCCAAAAAATAATGAAAGGGTTATGGATGGGCATCGAAATGATACAGCAGAAGGAGATAAGGGGTAAGATAGAGGGAACATTCAGTCTATGTAAAAATGTTAGAAAGAAATATAGGATCCCAAGAGAGAAATATAATTGTGATTGTATTAAAAATTAACAGAAACAAATAAAAGTATAAATTGGGAAAATTGTAACACATATATAGATATATAAAAGAATTTAATCTAACCACAACTATACTAAGATTAGGAGGTGAAAGAATGTGACTAGGCATATTTGAATATATTATTATGATTAACAGTGTGCAAAAATATGTTGGCATTTATAGCTTTTAAGGACTATACATTCAGGGGATTTATAGATACAATCCAGGGACTAATTAAATTTTATTAATAATTGGTTTTATTGGTGTTCATAGAAAACTGAGATATTGGAAATTTGGTGGAAATTGTGTAATATTTAAAATATTAAAATATTGGTGACTTAACAGAGGTCAACAAACACATTGAATGAAGAAATGTAATTGATGCTTAAATATCTTTTTGGAGAAAGTGATTATAAAGATAGATGAAAGATAAAGAGGTGACTATGGAAGAACTCCAACAAGTAGGGAAAAATAAGTACCAATTGGGAAAATAGTATTATACATATTGTTATATAAAAGAATATATTATAATTATAATAAGCATATTAAGGTTAGACGTTGGAAGATGAAAACTATGTATGTGTAGTTGTATTATTACTGTTAGCTCTGTGTAAAAAATGGCCCAGTCATTACACTGTCCACAAAATATGTTGGTTGTTAAGGGAAAACTGCAAATAAAACATATACAACGAAGATGATGATGATGAAGAAGAAGAAGAAGAAGAAGAAGAGAATGAGGAGGAGGAGGAGGAGAAGGAGATGAAGAGGAGAAGGAGGAGAAGAGGAAGAGGAAGAAGAAGAAGAGGAGGAGGAGAAGGAGGAGGAGGAGAAGAGGAGGAGGAGGAGGAGGAGGAGGAGGAGGAGGAGGAGGAGGAGGAGGAGGAAGAAGAAGACTGACCATGGCTGCTTCAAGGGCTTTCAAAGACTTTTCCAGTTGTTTCTAAATAGGGCAATGTAGGAAAACTCTCCAAGCACCAAGCTCTCCAAAACATGATGCTGTTTCAATGTTTCAAGAAGGGGCATTTCATTCAATCAAAGAGTTTTAGAAACAATCCTTTCATTGCTTTACACTAGCGGTCCCCAACCTTTCCATCTTGGCAGCCTGGTGTGTGTAGGAGAGGGTGGGGCGGTGAGTGGCAGGTGCACGAGCACACACAGCTCCATTTGTGCAAGCAATTCATCTGCATACCCTCCACTCACACCGAATGGAGCTTCTTGCACAAGTGGAGGGCGCTTATGCTCACATACAACACTCCAGTTGTGTGAATGAAACTTTGTGCTGTAGGAAGTTAAAACCCACCCCTCTACTAGAAAATGAAATATTTTAGGAAATATTAAAAGGCAGAATATTTCCTCTAAAAGGGAGGCAGAAACTCAGCCCCCCCTTCTCAATAGGCCATTAAAGCCCGAGTCAGTCTATTGTACGTAACAAAGATCTACCCCCTTCGGGGACACCCATCTAGCAAACAGAAACTCACCACATGGCACCTGGGAAAATTACATCAGCCAGCAAGGCAAACAAGCTTGGTCTCAGGACAGCCTACCAAGTTAGCTAAGACACACACACCGCCCCCTGGGAGTCTGACAACAATCAGAATGCATTCCTTACACAAGAACGGGAAGCTCTGGGGTGGGATCCAGAGAGGACATAAAACCAGGGCACTCTCAGCATTTCCTCCTTTTCCTCTCAGGAGCCCAAGCCATGTGATCCTGTTCACATACTCAAGCCATGCAATCCTATCCACCATTAAACCATCTTTCCAAGCAGTCTCGATATTTCCAGTGTCTTTTTCCCCACTTCGAACTGAACTCAGATAGACATTTCTTCCAAAAGTGCATAAGTGCCCTCTGTTAGCGCAAGTGGAGCTTGGTGTATGAGCACAAATGCCCTCTGCTCATGTGAATGGAGCTTCAGTTGCGCACGTGTGCCCATTTCTCCAATGGAGTGGTTTTGGATAGGCTGTGGCCTGGAAGTGGGCTATGGCCTGGGGGTTGAGGACCCCTGCTTTAAGCAACCATGAGTGGGGGAGTAGTAAAAAGACTGAGATGCTCACTCTTTGCAATCCACTGCCAAATGTTAGCAGCAAAAAGAGTAGCTTCAGAATAGCCTCTGGACTCTTAGCTGCCCATCTGCCCAACAGGTCAATGTAGCTACTCAAAGCACAGGAGAAGCAAGATAATTAATTCTAAGCAATGCCTTTGAGTGATAAGGAAATGGGGAGGTAGGGAGAGATCTATAAATGGTGAAAAATATGAAGCACATTTATACTCAATACAGTCAGAAAAGAATAACTCAGCCAGATATCCTTGTACTATTCAACATCTAATTTGTTTTTCAAAAGAATAATATTTATTTAACACTGACATTTTTACTCTATTCAGGGTTAATGGAGGTTAAGTAAAGACACAAGAGCAACACAATTGTGTGCTTGCTCACAGCACAAGGACAAAACTGTTATGCAAATAGAATAGGCTGTCTTTTTCAGCCCCTCTCAGTACTATTTGACACAAGGACCTAAGGGCTGCACATCAGTGTTTGAAGGTTTTTGGTAATACTCAGCTCATTTGCATTTGGAAAGATTAAAATCACTCTTGTCAAAGTGCTATTAATTTTTAAGCAAACTTTTTTTCCTTGAACCTGTTACTATGCTAGGTAATTTCAGGCCACATTAAATTTTGCTTGATGATCTGCATAGTGAACTTTCCCTCAGTACTTTTACTGAAAAGTCTCTGATTTTTCTTTTGGTGCCACAGAGGCCACATCTGTACACCTACACAAAGCTTTTTCCACCTGATTATATGATTATTAGATATGCAGTCTACTCTCATGATTAATTGAAAAAGGAGAAACAGAATTCTATAATAATACAATGAGAAATATCTCTTCAGCAGGAAGGAAGATGGCTGAAGTAAAACTGCTGCCTTCTAATTTCCCAATTATCTCCATCTACCTCAGTGTTCTAGTCAGAAAATAATATATTTCACTGAAATTCAGATGTTGTAAATCTACTAGCAGGATGAAATTCATATATATAAATGAATGAGTATGAGTATATGTATGAATGAGTATGAGTATATGTATATGTATGTGTATGTGTATGATACAAACAAACACACACACACATATGCTGGTCTTGTTGTATTCAGGTCTTTTCCCGTGTAAGATTGAGATTGTTTTGGCGATGTTTCGGCGAGGTCCCACTCGCCATCTTCAGGCTGGTGTTTTCTTTTGTGTTGTAACAACCTGGGTGGTGGATGTCTCCCTTTGGATTAGGTTGGTAATTGTTTTTCTTTGGAATCCATTGGAGATTAATACATTTGTGAGAGTGTGTAATTCTCTCACAAACATATTAATCTCTCATAAACATATTAATCTCCAACGGATTCCAAAGAAAAACAATTACCAAGCTAATCCAAAGGGAGACTCCCCCCAAAAACCGAGACACAGAACAGGACAACGGCATTGCCCTCCTCCCTTACATCAAAGGCACCACAGATAAAATCAGCAAAATTCTCCACAAACACAATATCAAGACAGCCTTCAACATTGACCAAAAAATAGCCAACATCTTAAGAAACCTCAAAGACAAAATCCAGCTAGAAAACCAAAGAGTCTACAATATACCATGCAAAATCTGCCCTGCAACATACATAGGACAAACGAACAGGAGAATAAATGCACGCATCACAGAACACAAGAACTCAGTAAGAAAAAAAAGAAAAAAACTTCCTCCCTTTTCCAGCACCTTAAAACTACAGGAAAATGAAATTAATTTTGAAGGAACCAGGTTAATCTCCAAAACTGAATACTTCAACAAGAGAATAATTATGGAAACTATCGAAATAGAGAAACACCCCCACAATATGAATAAATGTGATGATACTTCCCACCTACCAGACATCTGGAAACCAGCCCTAGTCAACAAACGAGCCCCACCCACCACCCAGGCCATTACCACACGAAACAACAACGGACACACAGCCAGCACCAATCAGCACCAATCTACCAATCATGATACAACCATACAACCAATCATTCCACTTACTGAAACAAAGCCAGCACTCCACACCCACCCACCAAGATTTATAGAAAGACGGCAGCTCAGACCATGCTTTAAACCCAAAGCCCAGCCTCGCCGAAATGTTGCCAAGACAATCTCAATCTTACATGGGAAAACCATGTAAGAAAACCACGAATACAACAAGACCAGCATACCTACACCCGTGAAAATCTACAAAAACATTTATACATACATACATACATACATACATACATACATACATACATGTGTGTGTGTGTATGTATGTATATATGTGTGTGTGTATGTGTGTGTGTGTGTGTGTGTGTGTTAAAATAGTAGGAAGTTTGTAGAAACAAAACATATACTAAGGATTTTCCATTTCTTTAAAAAAAATTCCACTGTCCTTTAGTGAGATCTACCAATAAATTTGACCTTCCCTCTTTGAAACAATTAAGCATAACGCTCCATGTTCTGTAATACTATTGATCTTCTAAAATGTTGGATCAATTTAGGTTGATCAAATATTAATTAAATACTATAAAGCATAAAAAATATGCTTTATGTATTCGTTCAAGAAAATGTGTAGTTCCCGAACATGCTTGACATTATGTAAGCAGCTGCCAACAAACTAACACATTTTTATTTGTAACATGCCTTTCACCAGAAGGCAATCTATTCATAAAAATTAATAACAAATCAGAACTAAACAGCAGCGAAAGTTATACACAAGAAATAAAATCAATATATGCCATCGTATATTTACAATCATAATAAAACTAATGCTACAAAGTTATAAAAATCTAAACCTGCCGAGTGCCTACCATTTAATTTTACCAATAAAATGTACAGTAAAACAGCCTATAGTCTTTTTCAAAATTTTCTCCCAAGAAAATTAAAATAATTTAGTTAAGAGTTACTGTGAAGCATTTAAACCTATATATGTATGTGTGTTTGTGTGCATAATACATATCCATGAACATATCAATGTATTGTATGTGATACACCCACACCCACATATACAAACCTACATAAATGTACAAGCACACGTTTGTGTGCATGTCCGTGTGCATGCATGTGTGTGTGTGTGTGTGTGTGTGTGTGTGTGTGTATGAATATTTATAATTTTTAACCATAATTGGAAATGTTTCTCTGAATGTGAGTGAGTTACTGGAAATTTCTGCTTTGTTTTACTTCTAAGACATTAGGTCACTGATGATTTATATCCCTATTGCTGCAGTTAACATATGTTTCAATATTGCGTGCAATTCCACTGCTATGCTCCTGGATGGTGCAGGGCAACATACTAATATCTTTTCTCTGTGAAGTCAAGTTGCCTTCACTTCTCATCATGCTAACAAAAGAAATTTTAATATTCAGCTTCAGATAATATTTGCTTATGCTCAGATAAAACAGGATAATTTGACCATCTGTATTCACTAGCATTTAACTCATGGCTGGCTTTATATATGAAGTTAAAGTATAGTGTGGTTTGCTTTTGGCTTACTGCAATGTTTAAACCCAGCCATTTAGGATTATAGATCAAGCATTACAGCAGGCATTTATTCAAATTAAAACTTAATTAACCCATCAATTTAGTTGATAAGGATTAGAGTCCAGTGGTGGATTCAAATGAAGGACTCTTTTGAAAATATATGCACAGCCATAGAAAATATTGCCTTTAAGGCAAGATTAGTACATGAAATAATTATTGTCCTTCTTCCTATTTCTTTGAATCATAGATAGGGGAAGCCAACCTGAGTTACAGTGTTTGAGTTAAGTGGCCATATACATTTCTTAAATAAATTGTAAAAAATGAGGCAATAAATGGATTCCCCCCCCCCCCGGTCTGTCACTGCCCACTTCCCACACCCTGCTTCCCTTCCAGGGGTGGGTTTCAACCGGTTCGCGGTGGTCCCCGCGAACCGGTTGGTCGGCGAATCTGGAAGTAAGTAACTTCCGGGAACGGCGAAGGGCCCAGCCACCCGCCAGCGCTCCTTACCCAGTTTTGACTAGTTCTGCGCTTCCATGCATGCGCAGGACTCATACAGCGCCTGCGCGATCCTCCAGGAGCAGCTGGAGCATCGCACAGATGCTAGTACGCATGTGTGCACCGCGCGCATGCACGAGGATGCTGCCGGCCCCGTTCCAACCGAACCGGTTGGAACGGGGCGTATCCCTTCCCACAAATTATTTTCATTTCCACCAAAGAAATTTGTTTAGGATAATCAGTGGCAATTGATCCCAATGTTTATTTGGATTTGAGGGAAGACCTGTCTGTCACCAAAACCCATATTCTTTTCCCACTATTTATTGCCAAGGTATACAATAAGAACGGAAGGGACACAGTGGCTCAGTGGCTAAGATGCTGAGCTTGTCAATCAGAAAGGTCGGCAGTTTGGCGGTTCGAATCTCCAGCGCCATGTTAATGGAATGAGTTCCCGTTACTTGTCCCAGCTTCTGCCAAATTAGCAGTTCGAAACCATGTAAAAATGCAAGTAGAAAAATAGGAACCACTTTTGGTGGGAAGGTAACAGTGATCTATGCACCTTCGGCAGTTTAGTCATGCCGGCCATATGACCACGGAGACGTCTTCAGACAGCTCTGGCTCTTCGGCTTTGAAACTGAGATGAGCACTGCCCCCTAGAGTCAGGAATGACTAGCACATATGTGCGAGGAGAACCTTTACCTTAGTATAAGAACAAGCATGAAAAATGAGCTTCCTGTAGGAAACTAAATTGAGAATAGAACAAAGTAAAGCCATCAGTCCCCATCTTGAATTAACCCCCATCCCCAGCTATCTGTAAACAGGTAGGTCACAATAATTTGGAGTACTGTACGGGTTTCATAAAATGGATGTTATTAGAGTGGTGAGAATGGGATGTGTATTAAACCATCTTCTAAAATCTGACTAGAGTGGAAATGGACTCTTTATGAAAACCATAGATGAGGGCAATCTGAGATGTTCTCACTAAGAGTCACCTCTTTCAGATTCAGACCTGCAAGTGGGGGGGGGGGAGAAAACAGCTGCAGACAAGCAATCCAGAATTGCACTGTGCTATTTTGGACTTTTTCATAAAGCTTGAAAGAGTACTGTGAAATATTAGCACCCTGGGAAATAACAGAACCAGCAGAAGCTGGATATTTTTATGAGTTTCATGTACCTCTGCCACAAGCTGGCTGATATAATAAACACAGAGAACTTACTGTTAATAAAGAGTTAATGCCTGTGGTTCGACATATATATGTGCTTTTGCGTGCAAACATTTTGCGTCACTAACTTTGTAAAAATTGCTTCCACACAAGGTGTTACAAGCCTTATGGAGGATAAAGTCCCTTCTTACTCTTGTTATAATATACATTGGTCTTTTGAGTATCAGCACCTTTCGTGCAACAAATAACAGAACAATTGAACTGTGATTTTATAAGGTCAAAGTACCAGTTAAAGGAACCAGGAAAGATTCATTATAATTTGTCGAACTGTAATGTCTATTCGAAGAGCCAAATAAACTATGTGTAATTGCTAGAAGTATATGAGTAATATAAATAGGGGGGGGGGAATCTAAGTCAGTCAGTAATATTATGGGGAGGGGGAGAGAGAACATCTCATCAGCACCTCTAGATTATTCAAAAATTAAATCTTGTGGACAGAAAAATTGTCACATTATGTTTCATTCCCCAGACAGAACAAAAGTATGTCTTTGATGGAATGAGTAATCTATCTTTATAGAGATCATTAGGTTCAAGACAGCTGGCAATATATATAATAGGATTTTGCTTGTCCTGCATAAAATTTCCTGAAAAGACAAAACTGAAGCTCATTTCCATTTGAATGGACAAAAATGTTTTCAGAATTCACTACGGGAGACTGGGAGATGCACTGATATTTATTTATAAGCCTCTGTACATTTTTCCATACGTTTACAAAGAATTTATCACAGAATAAAAATAATGCTTGTGATTCCATTATCCACTTAGAAGGATAAGGCCAAGGAACACGCTTGTTCAGAATGAGCATTGTGATAACAGGAAGTTAGATTCTTTGCATTTCATATGAGCCAGAATTTCAGATCTGGACCTTGTTCAAATAAATGACTTTCAGTAAAAAAAATAAAATGGGGAAAAAAGAAGTAGTGTAGATATGTCTAATAGGATTTTTTTTTTCATTAGTGTTCCTTAAAGGGGAGCTTCGCTTCAGATTCAATTCCAGAAGTGCACTTCAAAAATTACAAGCACACAGATGTACTGAACTGTCTGAAACTTTTAAAGTGAAGAAGGGACTGTTTTAGAGAACTGCAGACATTTCTATCTCCACGTGGTATAGCTTTTTTGAGGAATCAAATCAGAAATGCTGCGCACACCAGCCTACCCATGTCTCTCACATCACATCAAGAACAATGTTGATGTGCTTGTGTGAAGGAGGGGAAGGCAGCTCAGTCTGCATTAGCCTCTTGTTCTCTCTTCTCTCCTTGCTCTAGGGTCAGGAGGAGGTGGTCCTTGCTCTTCATATGATCTCTGTCTCTCCCGCTCTCTGCCTCTCCCGCTCCTCCTTCTGCAAGCCTTTCTAATCCTGAAAAGCCTTGCCTGGATTGACTCTGCCCTTCTTCCCTTGTTTCCTCCAAGGACAATGGAGCCACTCTCTCTGTCTCTGTCAGTTCTTGTTCCAGCTCATCTTCCCCTGCAGATTCAGACTCCAACAGGGGCATGACACATGGGAAGTCCTTCTAGAGTGCTTTCATTACAATTTATCCCACAAACAGATGCAAACTTCTTTATCCAAATGTTGCTCTTTCCTTCTCTCCAACTCTTGAGAGACCACCTCTTGCCAATTACCTCCTCGCGACCTATCAGATCACACAGATTAGGCCTCCTCCAAGTTCCATCCGCCAGTCAGTGTCGACTGGCAACCACGCGGAGGAGAGCCTTTTCAGTAGTAGCTCTGACCCTTTGGAACGATCTCCCCGTGGAGATTCGTACCCTCACCACCCTCCAGACCTTCCGCACAGCCCTCAAGATCTGGCTATCCCGTCAGGCCTGGGGTTAAAGATTGTAATTCGTCCCCACCTGAATGATGAATGTTGTTTCTATTTTTAATTATGTACTGTTTTTATATGTCATTGTCTGTATTCCCTTCCCCACAAGTTGTAAGCCGCCCTGAGTCCCCTCAGGGAAAAGGGCGGCCTATAAATAAACTTACCTAAACCGAAACCTAAACCTCTTGCTTCCCTTCTCTCTGACTTATTACATGCCTGAATAAAAATTAAATTGTGCTGGCAGAAGCTAAATAGAGAGGCTAAAGATATAATATAATATTAATAAACTACTCATACGTTTGAAAGAAATGTCTACTGTTAGCTCTTGGCCTCTATTTCTATTTTAACAGTTAATGGTTACTTTTCAAGTCTCCCTTACAATCAAGATTTTGTTTCCTTCAGATAGACTACAAAAGCTTTTAACCATGCAATGAAAAACCAGCAATGAGCTTGTCAACCTGACAAAGAAGGAAGAGTGCCATTCTGGGTGAGGCAACCCAAAGAAATACACCACAAAATACAGCTTGGATAAAGAAGGCGAATAAGAATTTAAAAAAAGAGGAAATGAAAGAACTTTAATGACAGCAGACTTGATGAAGAAAAGGTTAAGGAAGATCAAAAATTGGTCAATACCAGGTGAAGATGAACTGAGTGGTTTCTGATTAAAATATCTGACTGGTGTACATCCACCCATTGCCAAGCATTTTAACATACTGCAAGAAGGTGACAATGAGGAACAGCTAACATCTGGCAAAACCTACTTGATAATGAAAGATCTCACAAGAGCAGAGGAACAAAAGATCAGCTTCTAATTGACAACATTATTTTGGAAAACAGCAAGAGAAAAAAGTCCAACTTGAATGTTGCTTTGATTTCAAGAAGACATTCAACTCTCTGTCACATGATTGGATAATCAAGTGCCTAGAAATAACAGGAAAAAACACCAGAAATTTGGGCAAAGATCAATGAGATAGTAGAAGACACAGTGCATGGTCCATAGTGATAGATTAGGAGAGGTTAATCCAAGAGAAGAATCTCTCAAGGAAACTCATTATCACCTTTGATGTTTGTCATTGCACTCTTTTCTCTATCAACAGTATTGAACAAATCAGGCCGTGCTATCAAACATCAAAAACAACCGACAGGCTTCCCATCTCCTTTACACAGATAATCTTAAACTGTATAGAAAAACACCAGATGGAATCCAACTGCTGTATATACAGTTAAGATATTGCCATGGAGGTTATCCTGAACAAATGTGCCACCCTTATCATTAAGAGGGGGAAATTGTAAAAGGAATGAATATGCCCTATAACATCAAGAGTTTGGAGGTTGATGGACACTACAAATACCTGGGCATCCTTCAAGCTGATGACATCAAGCACATTGAAGTATCTACTGAAATGTGTAATGTTTGGTACCTTAAATATACCGATAGATTGAATTTCTTTAGGTAGTCCTCGACTTAAAACAGTTCATTGAATGACCATTCAAAGTTACAACAGCACTGAAAAAGGTGATTTATGACCATTGTGCATACTTATGACCACGGTAGCATCCTAATCAAAATCTGGGCACATGGCAACTGGTTCCTATTATGACGGTGTAGTGTCCTGGGGTCAAATGATCCCCTTTTGCGATCTTCTGACAAGCAAAGTCAATGGGAAAGCCAGACTCATCTAACAACCATATTACTAACTTAGCAACCGCAATGATTCACTTAACAACTGTGGCAAGTAAGGTCATAAAATGAGGCAAAACTCACTTAACAAATGTCTCACTTAAGAACATAAATTTTGGGCTCAATTGTTGTCATAAGTCAAAGACTGTCTATAATTATTCCTAAGAAGATTTCTACAGGTGTAGAGAGAAATACTTCTATTTTTCTAAGATTAATATTGCTATTAATAGATAGCTAATATGCAAGTGCAGCTTTAGAGAAGAATAACAGTTGTTAAAATCAGTATCCTTGCTATACTGAAAGTGACACCTACTGTATGTTAGTAACTGCTAAGTATTTTTTAGCAGATTGATAGGAGTTTATGTAATATCTACTAACAAACAAACAAAAAGAGAAAAACAACGCTGAACTTCATAAGCAGCAGAAACATTTATTCCTAGCTCATGAAGGTATATATTACAGAAGTGGGTTGCAAATCCCAGCGCTAGTGGTTCGCATGTGCAAAACTGTCTGGGTGGGTGGGTGGAGCCTACCACCACTACCAGTTCGTCCAATCTGGGCTGAACCGAGAGCAACTCACCTCTGATATATTGTATTTATCCAATCTAGAGCCAAGGTGGCGCAGTGGTTAAATGCAGCACTGCAGGCTACTGCTAGATCAGCAGTTCAGCGGTTCAAATCTCACCGGCTCAGGGTTGACTCAGCCTTCCATCCTTCCGAGGTGGGTAAAATGAGGACCCAGATTGTTGGGGGCAATATGCTGACTCTCTGTAAACCGCTTAGAGAGGGCTGAAAGCCCTATGAAGCGGTATATAAGTCTACTGCTATTGCTATTGCTATATTGCTAAATGCCTTTTGATATCTTTACCATGTATACTTCACCATTTGATAACTTTGCCATGTATCTTTTGTTTTCTCGGCAGAAAAGACAAAGTGTGTTGAAGAATATTAAATATGCATCTTTGGATCTTAAAATTTATTCAGTCCAACAAAAAAGACCTTTTTTTGAAGGTAGCAGACTCTTCAGTGGGTCCTTTTGAAAAGTTGCATTCATCTTTAATATTTTAAACTATATAAAATGGTGGGTCATTGACACGTGCATTTGGAGATCATTCCATCAGTGTTCATAAAACTGATTAACAGAGTGTTGGAAAGAAAAATAAGATTAAGTTATTGATGTAAAATGTTAAGATATATACCCCAAATTTGGAATTTTGTCGTATGCAGGTTATTCTGATACATCCAATATTAGCATGGGTTCTACAAAGGTGAAGTTTAATCCAGTGTGGCTTTAACTGCTAAATTTACCATGCATATATGTTTCAGATTTCACTGGGACTTTCCAATCTAAAGTACCATATTTTTTGGAGTATAAGATGCTCTTTAGTTTTTGGGGAGGAAAATAAGAAAATTCTTCCTCTGCCCACCAGCATCCATGGTATTCATATGGCGAGCATCCTGTCAGTGTGTGAGAGAGTTGAAGCATTTGCTGTGTGAGCACCAAGAGAAGAGACAGCAAGGAGCCAGGGCATGGCTTGTTCTGTACTAAAGCTGCATGCTGTGCTGATCTCTGAAACTAAAACTGAAAGTGAGACTTCTCTGCTGAACTACCACGTTGGAAAACCTGCTTTTCATATTGTTTATTTACTTAATGTGTTATATTATATATAAAGAGAAGTTATTGAATCCTGCTGAATCAGTTACTTCTGCGTGCTTTCTGAATGCGATTGCTGCTGCAAACTCTGACACGTCCTTGCAGCAAAGGGCGAACCGCCAGGTCAGCTTCAGCATATTATTGCAGCCTGATTCAGCATGAGCAGCTGTTTAGCGGGTTATTTGGCCTCCTGGAATACCCCCAATCAGCTGTTCCAGGCTGCAGGGATTGCCACAGACTATCGCCTCCTCCATACCTTGCGTTTTTGGCTACATTCGGTCTATAAGACACATCCAAATTTTCACCCTCTTTTGGGGGGGGAGGAGTGTGTCTTATACTCTGAAAAATACAGTATATACCTTTTAAGTAAATTATTTTAAAAAGTTAGTTTCTAAGTTGTCTTGTGGAACTTTTTCCTTTTGGAAAGCAAAAGACCACCAAAACGGTTTACAAATGAAATTAAATTAATTTTGGGTGGAACTATTTCAGCTCAGGGTGAAATTTTTTGACGTTAAGAAGTATCAAATCATTTTCATGTGAAACGTTTTGTTATTGGAAATCTCTCTTCCATCCTAAATGTGACTCTCTCTGTGCAATAATGGGTCCCTATTCTCATTAGATGAAATGTCTCCTTGGGTTTCAGCCACCAACTTTCAGCTGGTATGCCTACCTGTTAAGCTTGCAATAGACCAAAACATTTCCAGAAACATATTTCCTACAGATCATTGAATCCCTAATATGATTCTATTAAGAAGAACCAGTTTGATCTAATGGTTAAGGCATCTGTATATTCAGATCCTGTCCAGTCTGCCTTAGACATGAAACCCATCTGGGTGACTCTGGACCTATCCAAATAAAAACCACTTGTTTTTATCCCCAGTCACCTCAGAGGATTGTTGTGGGGAAAATAGGAGGAGGAAGGTGTGTTGCATACATTTGCTGCTTTGAGTTATTTGTCACAATAATAAAAGTGGGATAAAATATATTTAGACACACCGGCTGACATTATTTTTTTTTAAAAAAAAACATCAAATTGTGAATATAAAGAACTGCACAAATGGCTCTATAAGTTGAAACATAATTTGCTCTGTTTCCTTTTTGCATTCTGTCTTGTTGAAGGTTGTAATGCTTTAAAAACAAAAGTTGAAATGATGCTTATACAAAGATAAAACTTTTGGAAAAGTTTTTTAACCATTAAAGCTGTTCTAAATATCTTTCTTTGCTCTGTAGTTGGACCTCAAATTGCAACTAAGATTATCATATTTACATATTTTTATCCTGATTCATTTCACAATACACAATTGGTTCTCCAGTCTATTCTCCAGAGCAATTTATCTCTATATTTCACTTATTTTACAGTTGCTGTTCTGTTGTCTTTTTTGATGACTCTAGTATCTATGTACTATAAATTTATATTTGTACCAGTCTTGTAACAGCTAATGAATTTACATTTATTTCTGATGAGAGCAGATGGAAGGCTATAGGTTCTGTTTTACTACAGCTTCCCCTATTCTTTGTCCTTGGGCAGATGGCACAAGATCAATCATTAGGAAATCCATTGGATGTGCATTATGCAACAGTAGACAGCTGTCCAATCTTTATTTTAAAAATCTGCATTGCTGCACAACTGACCAATTGTACATGCAGGCTGAAACATCAGCCTGTAACAACAGCACAAATGGAAAGGTTGTTAAAATCAGGAATTTGTTGGGTTCCACAAGAAAGAGGGAAGTAAAAAGTGTAGTCACAGGATCTCGCTGGCCCTGTAAAGCAACTACAAATGTCTGCAAAATTCTTGCAGGACATCTCATTATGTTATCAGACTTAAAAATCTCCTCCTGCTTTTTCCATAATTACAATCCAAAAAATGGCTTGTGTCTTATATAAATTCTATAAACATTCTATGTACTCTTTCTCATAGAATAGAACAACAGGGTTGGAAGAGACCTTGGAGGTCTTCTAGTCCAACCCCCTGCTTAGGCAGAAAACCCTACACCACTTCATACAAATGGTTGTCCAACATCTTCTTAAAAACTTCTAGTGATGTAGCACCCACAACTTCTGGAGGCAAGCTGTTCCACTGATTAATTGTGCTAACTGTCAGGAAATTTCTCCTTAGTTCTAAATTCTCTCCTTGATTAGTTTCCATTCATTGCTTTTTGTCCTACCCTCAGGTGCTTTGGAGAATAATTTGACTTCCTTTTCTGTCCCTTTTCCCTGAGATATTGGAACACTGTTATCATGTCTTCCCTGGTTCTTTTTTCATCAGTCTAGACATAGCCAGTTCCAGCAAACGTTCTTTATATGTTTTACCCTCCAGTCCCCATATTATCTTTGTTGCTCTTCTCTACACTCTTTCTAAAGTCTCAACATCTTTTTTACATCGTGGCAACCAAAACTGGCTGCAGTATTCCAAGTGTGGCCTTACCAAGGCAACATAAAGTGGTATTAACACTTCACGTGATCTTGATTCTATCCCTCTGTTTATGCAGCCTAGAACTGTGTTGGCTTTTTTGGCAGCTGCTGCACACTGCTGGCTCATATTTAAATGGTTGTCCACTAGGACTCCAAGATCCCTCTCACAGTTACTACTGTTGAGCAAGGTACCACCTATACTGTACCTGTGCCAGGGCCAGATTTTCCTATAGGCTAACTAGGCTTCAGCCTAGGGCCTCAAGATCAAGAGGGGCCTACATTCAAATTGTTAGCAAAATTAAAATTACACTATTCTAAAAACAGTGAACACTAAAACACTGAACCGAAAATAAGGAGAAATTATACGCATATGACTAATAAACAAACATAAAAATGTATTGGTTAAGATCATTCCAGCACCGTGGCAGTTGGGGAGCCTGCCCACGTTCCCAGCACCGGCGGTTGGGTGAGAGGCGCGGCCGCTCCCAGTAGCTGCCCCGTTGATGTGGAGCCCACCAGCGGCCAGGCAGGTGAGAGCGAGGGGGCTGAGCCGGGCAGCTGAGTGCAGCAGGGGAGGTGGCTGGCCTCGCTGCCTTTGCTGCAGAGCAGAGCCTCCCTCCGTCGGGAGGCCAGCTATATATATTGATATATATTGATATATATCACAGTAATGGTGTAATTTATTGTCTCTCATGTAATTTACAAACTTAAAAATGGGAGGTGAAAGGGCCTCATAAGTGGAATAACCTAGGGCCACTTTTCATCTAAATCCGGCCCTGACCTGTGCATTTCGTTTTTCTTGCCTAAATGTAGAACTTTACTTTTTTCATTACGTGTGAGCGTTCCACTTCTCCCTCATTTTCCTGCAAGTAGGATATGCTCTCTTGAGGTGCGATGCACAGCACCCATCAATCATTAAATGCCAAACGGAACTACAGTGTAGAGACTGACTTAAGACTTTGTGAAAAAAACAGACTTACCACATCCAATTTTAACTCCATTCAACATGCAAAGAAGTGACAAGGAAATCTCTATAGAGTTGGCAAGAATCATTCATGAATTTTTAATAGTGTCAAACTCCTCATTTTGAGTCACAAATTAAGCAATGAAATAGGGTGCAGCGTGAGGCCTGGCTCCTGCTGTAAAAAGGAACTGGGTAATAAGCCTGGGATGGTCACGCTTCAGTGAAGCATGTTGAGATGCTACGCAGCTCCCTCTTGCTCTTCCTTGCCACAAGGAAGGCAGAAGCATGAAGACCCACTCTGAGTGGTGGGATTCAAAAACTTTTACTACCAGTTCTGTGGGCATGGCTTTGTGGGTGTGGTGTGGTTTTGTGGCTGTGGCAGCGGAAAGGATACTTCAAAATCCCCATTCGCTCCCGAATCCTGGGGAAAGATTGCTGCAAAATCCCCATTCCCTCCCCACCCCACTAACCTGCTTTCCAGCTCCATTCTCCTCTTCAGGACAACAAAAGAAGATCAGCCGGGAGGCAGCAGGGGCGCGGCCAGCCTCTTTGCTCTCCGAATTACTCAAAATTTCTGCTAACGGTTCTCCAGAACTGGTCAGAACTGGCTGAATGCCACCTCTGCCCATTCTGCAAAGAACTGCTACTTTCCTGTCTTTCCACACAACTTCATGGGTCTTTTACCAGAGTGGATTTGGAGAAAGACTTCCTTCTAAATTTGGCTGGATTCTTTGACTTCTGAATTGGGAGAATGGTTTTAATTTTCAGATTTTCGGATGAGAGGCTGAAGCAAAGGACATTGTTTGGGAGAAAGAAGCACTTTCTATACCAAAGGCAGAGTGGGTTGGAGAGGTGCGCAAATTGCAGGCCATTTGTCTGAAAGAACCACAGTACTTTGCTCCACCTCGGTAAAAGAAAACCCGGAGTGGGTCTAATTTTCGAAACTATCAGCCTATTTGCTTGTGTACTACAGTGGTGAGGCTTTATGTGAAAGGCTTTGTGTGAACTTGGTGCCTCTTCACAGAATTGCTCAGAAAGGGCATTTTTCTCAGCTATCCAATGAAACAAAGCTCCCTTTCAACAGCATGGACCGCTATAATGATGGCATAACCCTTCATTTCCCCATAAAATGACCCTTCAAACTTGCTGGTTCCAGAACTCCTGTTCTTTGAGCTGTTTTAGGTTTTTTTTGGCTCTTAATTCTTACAGAGAGAGTCCCAAAAGGAAGAAGATGCAAATAGGCTTTAGACCAGTGTTTCTCAACCTTGGCGACTTGAAGTCCTATGGACTTCAACTCCCAGAATCCCCCAGCCAGCATAGCTGGCTGGGGAATTCTGGGAGTTGAAGTCCACAGGACTTAAAGTTGCCAACGTTGAGAAACACTGCTTTAGACTCATGACCACATTGGGACCATTGCTAAATAAGGCGGCTGTTAAATGAGTTGAACTCAATTTTACAACCCCCCCTTTTTTTTGCAAGATTGTTAAGCCAATCACTGAAGTTGTTAAGTGAATACCCAGTTGTTAAGGGAATCCAGCTTCCACCATTGATTTTGCTTGTTGGGAAGACTGGCTGTGGGGGGATTGCAAATGGCAATCACATGACTCCAGGCCATTTCAACCATTGTAAATTACATGCCAATTGTCAAGCACCTGAATTTTGATCTCATGATCTTAGGGATGCTGCATTGGTTGTAAATGTGAGGACTGGTTGTAAGTCACTTTTAACGGTGCTCTTGTAACTTTGAGTGGTCACTAAATGAATGGCTGTAAGTTGAGGACTACCTGTAAAACATCAGATACGCTAGATCTGGTCAACAGCAGAAACCACAGTGGTTTAATCGCAGCAAGGCTGGTTCCATTTTCTCTTTAACAATTGTTCCACTATTTTGCCTTGAATATAATTTAAGCTAACTTGGACACATCTCTGCTTAAACACTTTTTAAAAGAAATTATTTTCTCCTGAGAAAACAGGAGAGCTCACATTCAAGATCCTCAGGTATGATGCCAGTCCTATGGAAGAGTAGCGAGCCTTAAGTGGGCCAGTCTAATTTGTTTTGGGAAATGAATGGGAATCTCATGATCATGGGGCTGCATTGCAGCATTCCCATGATCATAAGATCGAAAAGGAGTAATTTCTAAAGCATATATATTTTTATTAGGATCTGATGAGGACAATTGATGAGTTTTCAACGATCAATTTGTCTGAATGATTTTATTTTCTAAAAAAAAACACCCTGGGATTTGGGGCTTTTGGGGTTCAGTAACATGGGGTGTCTCAAAGCAAAGATATGATCTACTCACACACAATTTAAATTTGTGCATGTTAGCCTTTACATCCTCAACACTCTCCCCCCCCACCTCTCTCTCTCTGTCTGTCAAGCAAATCCAACCACCGGGATACAGCTCTATCCCATGCTGGGTATTGTGTCTATGTGTATTTTGACCCTTTAATTATGTACGTTTGTCCTGTGGGTAAGTTCACCTCCCCATATAAAAGGATCTATGCTCAGGAAAATCCATCCATGTGGAAGGTGGAAAAAGAGCCTCGGGGAATTATTCAATGGAAGGTCATGGTAGCCTGCCATCCGGATGGAATGCTGTTGCCAAAATATTTCTTTCCAGTCACGCTGGCGTGAACAAAAGACTGGAGCACCTTAAATGGGCAGTGCAGGTGTTCTCAGGGTGTCTTTTCTTTGGACTCTCGGAAAGTAAAGTAAAATGCTCATGTGATCATTTTTTTTTTTTGCTATCTTTATTACTATTCTGAGAATGAACAGAATAGTAATAAAGAGAACATTCTCAGAAACAACATTCCTTTAAATGTTATGGGATCCAGTCAGTTGTGGGATTCCTCCGGTTCGGGGCGGTTTGGGTGAACCAGTTGTCATATTGCTGGCTGGCCCCACCCCTCCCTGCCCTGCCCTTTCAGGAGCCCCCCCACGCACCTCATTTTGGCTCCCAGGCAAGTGCAGGGAAGCCTATTAGGCCCAAAATAGGGTACAAGGGGTGCACCCCTCTTCCATGGCCCATTTTTGTCCCAGGAGGGTGCAGGAGGCTGAGTGGTGCCTGTCACACACCCCTGGCCATGCCCACCAAGCTGGTCATTAGGGCAGAGAACTGGTTGTTAAAATATTTGAATCCCACCACTGGATCTAGTGGGATCTAGGAAGTGCACCTTCTCTGTAGCAGCTCTGCCCTGTGGCATATCCTTCCCCAGGGGACCCAGAAGGTATCCTCACCTCACTTTCAGTCTTCTATAAAGCTGTAGAGGTTTTGTCGTCCCCCCCTCCCCACATGCAGGGATAGGGTGCAGTTGGAGCCAGAGAATTGTATAATTTGATGGAGCAAAGATTGCTACTTGTTTATTTTACCTGCATTTTTTAAAAAAAATAATGTCCTCATGGCCTGCTTAGAGTTGTTTATCAAAAGATAGGCAATCACGTAGGTCAAATACACACATGCATATATACATGCATACATGTTCTCATCATTCTGAATTTTACAAGGAACAGGGCAGGATCATATCCCCATCTTATTCCAGGGCCTCTTTGGAGAGGAAATATTTTCTTGTTTGATTTCAAAGAATGTTAAAAGTCTTTTCAAACTTCAATTCATTCTTATGATGTATTGTTTGGAGGAAGGAGACTTCTTGGATATTTGTACTTATTGTCACCCCTTAAAATACCTCTCTCCAAATTGACCTAACCCAGATCATCCCACTTTTGAAGAGTTTCCCATGATAAGTAATGCAAACTTGAGCCCCTGGGAATTACATGCCTCCGGTGTAGTCCAAAAGAACCCCATCCAATTGATGCCTTTCAGTTCTCTGTTGATATGGCTGCCTTTGGCCACCCCACCTGAAGGAAGCTCCTTGCTATCTTGCTTCTGAAAATCATAATAATCAAAACCGATAGGACCTAGATGCCTGTGTACTTTTTCCCCCTAGTTTTTAAATTAAACATTTGAATGAGAACTGTATTTATTGGCTTCTTGAAAAAGAGGAAGAAACCTCCAGTTGAGGCCAAGATGGCAGAGAAAAATTACTCCACTCCATGTTATGCTTAACTTTCTTATCAGGTCGGTAGAGATTCTCAGTCATCCAGGTCAGGGTTGTCCCAAAGGTGCATTTTCAGGAGGCAACAGGACTTTCTTGTTTTTTCTTTGAAGACGTTTCACTTCTCATCCAAGAAGCTTCTTCAGCTCTGACAGGATAGTGGGGGATGGATATATATATATATATATATCTAATCTGGAGCAGAGGTGGGTTCCTACCAGTTTGCACCTATTCGGTAGAACCGGTTCATCAAATCTACCAAGCTGGTTAGAAGAGGTTCCACCAGTGGACCCAAAAAGCAGGCCACACCTACAGAAGAGGTTCCAAAAATTTTTTGAAACCCACCACTGATCTGGAGCCACATCTGAGCCATGGTGGTGCAGTGGTTAGAGTGCAGTACTGCAGCTACTTCTGCTGATCACTGGCTGCCAGCACTTTGGCAGATCGAATCTCACCAGGCTCAAGGTTGACTCAGCCTTCCGTCCTTCCGAGGTTGTTAAAATGAAGACCCAGATTGTTGGGAGCAGTAGACTGACTCTGTAAACCGCTTAGAGAGGGCTGTAAAAGCACTATGAAGCGGTATATAAGTCTAAGTGCTATTGCTATGTAACATCAAAATCAAGGAAAGAGGTGGGAAAAGGAAATATGACCATCCCAAAGATGCCAAGAAGAATATAAACATGCTTTTAAAATCAATGTTCTTAGTTGGTTCCTGTAAAGGTTGCAGTTTGTGCTTATGTGTCCACGTATTGGGAGGACAGGCAGTGGAGAAGTAACATAATCAGTTTTTATTCATAAATACCCATTAGAGGCAACCCTAAGCATAATTTAGATTCTCTCCTGGTTCTCTGAGCTTTCAGAGTCTGCAGACAACCATGCTTTGTGTTGCATTATCATTTTGATGGAATGAGCAGGTCAATACTGTCAGGTTTCTGCCTATTCCCGCCTTCATTCAGGAACGGAGAATTATTCTAAAGCCAATCATCAATCAATGGATGTAATCAACCGCTCTAAACTTCCTTGCCATCTGCATGTAACCTGTTTTTGGTGTAACAAAATTTAAATATCAATGTGTTGGATTTGGGGTTTGTTTTTTTCTCCCTCTTTGCTTTTTTTTTTCCAGCTTCACTTGCTAGTCCTTCTGCATCCCTTCTAAGATAGTAAAAGGCCGACAAGGATTTGAAATGTGTTTGGTGATTAAAAAGATTATTGCAGTAGATTGATTCCAGAGATTACATCATTCCCACTCCAGGACCTTTTTGCTGTGTGAATTCATTTACATATAATTGTATATCCATTATTGCTACACCTCATATACTCCCACTAACTTTATTTCCATTCTAGAGGTTAATAGCTTTCTGAATAAATTTAATAAAGGCGCACCAACAATTGACACTAAAATCAAGCAAATAAGTTTTGGATATAAATGTAAGAGCTGCTGACAACCAATACAGTCTGTCACAAATAAACAACACAAATCAAGTTGTGTAACTCTTTCCAGTAGTGTAGAGAATAACCCAGAATTGTTGGTCTGCTGGTGCCTTAGAAATCGCAGCTGTGCTTGGGACTATGGTAAAAGGTCAGGACAAGAGCCAAATGGCAATAGCATTTAGGCTTATATGCAGCCCCATAATGCTTTACAGCTCTCTCTCAGTGGTTTATAATATCAACATATTGCCCCCAACAATCTGGTCCCCATTTTACCAACTTTGGAAGAATGGAAGGCTGAGACCACCTTGAGCCAGTCAGAATCGAACTCCAGGCTGTTTCCTTGCAGTACACCATTTAACCACAGCACCACCAGGGCAACAACCAGAAACCACACAATCCGGGTATTGTTGGGCTGCGTTGGTTTCTGACTGTGTGAGTGCTTCCATACTTAAAGATAGGACCTCTAAACTCAAAAATAATAGTTATGAGTAAAATAAGAGGGTAAAGAATGGTGAAATCCAAATGAAATACAATAGAAGGGGAAATAATATAAGGTGAGCGGTATCGATTGATGATTGCTATTATAAAGAACAGGAAGTTCCTGTTCGTGTTGTATTGTATAAATGTGGTGTACGTCTAATTTTTGTGTGTGTGTTTTACATGTTTGTTAATAAAAATCTTTAAAAACAAATCAAGATAAGACCTCTAATGTGACAATCTTTTAGGCACGTGGATCTCTTCCTCTCTTACCATTCATATCATTTTCCTCTTCAGAAGAGTCCTCTACATCTTAACCAGGTTTGGGAGATGAATGGTCCCATGGATTGCTCAGGTGTCATTTTAAAAAATGTTTTATGCCAATCTTTTCACATGGGTTCTCCCGTCTGATGTTCTGACCCAGACTTCCTTAACAAGCAAGAAGCAGAGTTGTGGTTCTGGCAAAACCCCTTTTATTTACACGACTGTGAATTCCTTTCATTCACAATCCACAAGGCATATCAAACAGTCTTTCAGAGGGTTGTTTATCAAATATGAACCTTAAATCATTTGGCAAGCTACCAAATAATTAGTTTCAAATGCAGGTGTCACGTTCCGGCGTTCACGCTGCATAAAACTTTTATCTCTATCTAAGAAACTACATGATAACCAGCACCAAATGACAATGATACAAAGGTAATCAAATCCAAGTCAGTTCTAATCAAGTTAACACCATCACACACACACACACCCACACACACACACACACACACATATATATATATATATATATATATATATATATATATATATATATATATATATATATATATATATATATATATATATATATATATATATATATGCTTCCATTATCTGTTAATCGGCTCGTCACAAGAGTCCATCACAACAGAAACCCAATATTTTTACTGTTCCCTTTGTTATATTTGTGTTATATTTGTGCTGATAAATAATATAACACAAATATAACAAAGGCAACAATAAAAATATTAGGTTTCTGTCGTGATGGACTCTTGTGACGAGCCAATTGACAGATGATGGAAGCAGTTAGCTTCCTCCCATAATTGGGGCATACCAGGGGTTGTGACACTAAATATATACCTTCCTCCCTGGCTTCAGCTGATAAGGAGGCTAAGACATCTGCCTAAGATGTAATATAGCACAGGTTCGAATCCCAGTAAGGGTATGGCTAGCTGATGAGAGCTAAATAGCTTGAAATAGATCTATACTAGTCTCCCTTTATTTATTTATCAGCACAAATATTATACACACACACACACACATATATATATATACACCAACATATATATATACCATTACCCCACCCAGCTCCACCCACAACTCCACCCAGATGACACTCACCCACCACCAATCACCATGACCCTCAGCCACACCCCAACTCAGTATCATCATAGCCTCTTTCCTGGTTAGCTGTATCCGAGCAAAAGAGTTACATCAGAGTAGGCAGTTGCACCCGAGTAGAAGAGCCACATGCAACTACAAGCTCAATCGACATCAGAGAGGCAACATCAACATAGCAGCGTTAGTGGCATGTAAGCATGGCCGAGCGGGCATGGTGATGGACAGGTTCCCCCTGAATGGCAGCCTGAGGGCTGACAACAGGGCAAAACAAAACTTGGCACAGAGTCTCTTGTAGTTACAGAATTTTTCTCTCTTGACACGACCAAATGAACTTATTGTTTCCTGCAAAAGCCCACTCCTTCCTTGCTCCTCTTTTGTTTCCTATGGGAGGGGCCAATCACCTCCAAGAGGTGGGTTTACTTTTAAGTCTTTCTTAGTTGTTCTTGTCTTCTGGCAGCTCTGCGCATGCACATATTGGGAACAGGCTCCAGCTGTTCCTCTGCCTCACTGCTGTTTAACTCCCTCTCTGCCTCCCGCGCAGAGCCCTTGTCTGAGCTTTCCTCGGCCCCCCAGGACTGGCCCATGTTCCTCCCCAACCTCCTCACTGTCTGACTCTGCTGTCAGCTCTGCTGGCTGCCAGCAGGCCACAACACCTGAGATCAAAAGAGAAAAACAGAGAGTGGGAATATGGGGGTGGGCTCAGAGGAGAGTACAATGAAAACAGGCCTTTAAAAAAAAGTATTTTACCCGCTTTTATTCTTCAGTCAAAAAAAGCTGCCTTCATTTCACTTGAGCCATTCTATTATGGAACAGCAGCCATTGTAATTTTGCTCATTGCTTGAAATGATGGTGATGCTTTTTGGTTTAGAAAAAAAAATGCACATACTCAGCTGCTTTCTTTTTCATGGTCCATTATTTAAAATACACCCCTCCACATTTTTCACAGCCTGAAAATGGTTGTATAAAAGGAAAAAAGGTTGAGCAGGCCTCCTCTTTCCTGTACTCATGCAAAAGGAAATGCATTTCACACATTTTTTTAAGGCCTCGTCAATTTTATCACTCATCTTTCCCCCCCACCCCTTATTGGCCACCTTATTATCTTGTCAGGTGTTTATTTCCAGCTTTTGAAAACTGGCAAAGCCATTATTTGTCTGTTTGTGCAATAATCCAATTTTTTTTCTGACTCTCAATAAGCAGCCACGCAACACCAAATTTGTTGTAAAAAGTGAGAAATGCAAGGGTGGGAGGGGGTTGGAAGTGATCCAGCAGACCTCAGACAATCAACCTAATTAGTAACTTACTTATTTGCATGGGACTCACAGCTATCAAATCTAGGCAAGAGTCTTCATTAGGAATTATAATAATACGAGAGATTTTTATTTTTGAAAAGCTATTGAAAACTTGAAATTGTCCTTGTTTAAAAGAGAAGTCATCTTCTGTTACAACGATGGCTTAGGGCAAGGAGAGAAATTTCCCTGTGTTAATCCAAAGCTAAATTTTAAAAGTATTTCCCAAATGTAATTAGCCTTTTATTATTTCCAAAGACCCAGCTCCTATTTACATAATAAAATGGAAGGCTACGCATTTCTGTGCCTCTGACTGCATCCTTAAGTCCTGCTAATGCTGTCTTGCAGTGTCCACAAGCAACAGATTTGAGACATTCTTTTATTAGGGAAAATACTTTTACTTTTGTTTCTGCCAAACAAAAGGAAAATAAGAGAGCTGAAGGTGACACGAGGTCATCAGCATGAGTAATAATCAAAAATTTGAAAGAAGTCATTGAAGAAAAGAAAGCTTCCTAAGTGTTCATAAAAATGAAGTATATCTAAAAAGAAAAGAAACCAACCAACTAACCAACTCATAAAAGCGCACAAGAGACTAAAGAGATAAGGATGCCAAAATACGTAAGCCTATCTCTATATAACCAACCATTTTTAAAAGGTGAAATAAGAAGGAAACTATTCTTGCTGAATAACCCATGAATTAAGGGAAATTAAATGTGCATTCATACTTTAATCTGTCTTCAGTATAGATGTAGAATGAATATTGGCACCAAAATGTTTGGGGGTGAAGTGAAAGCTAATGGCAAGAGATAGGATTCCACTCTAGATTGGCATGCTGAAAACAGATTTCGGATCACCCAACTGGCTTTCATGGCTAAGACAGAACTAGAACTCATGGTTGCCTGGTTTCTAGACTAATGCTTTAGCCACTACACCAAACGGGATCTCTGACATCAAAGACACCACAATGTGGAACAGAAATGCAAAGGAATATATCCCTTTCTCCATTCTCTTTTTTTATTCAGACCAGTGATGGGATTCAGCCAGTTCGCACCTATTCGGGAGAACCGGTTGTTAACTTTCAAAGAAGTTCAGAGAATCGGTTGTTGGAAGAAATCTCCTTTTGTTTTTTTCCACTTTACAGGGCTAATCTTGTAAGGAAGACGGCAAGGAAACATTCTGGTGTTGTTTCTAGCCTAATCTTTATTGCCCTGCTTACAGAAACTGCCTCTCCGGTTAACCCTTATTACATTGTAACAGCTAAGGCGAAGCGTCCATCGACCTGAGTGACCTTGAGTTGGCCCCGCCTACCCAGTCACATGACTATCAAGGCCCACCTACCCAGATGGTCATTAGGGCAGAGAACCGGTTGTTAAATTATTTGAATCCCACCACTGATTCAGACAATGATCATCTGACTATGCAAAACTGTAGGATCAAATGATCATTGCAGTATAAAAAGAAACAAAATGAGAGAGAACCTCTTGTGCCGTTGTAGTGCTCATGGAATCACTACAAAGTGTTTTACAAGTTCAGATATTGACTACTACCAAGGTGAGAGAATTTCCCCAACACCCCTTAAATCTAGGTCAATTTGTTTTCTGTTACCCATCATATGTTGCCCTTCATTTTTACCAGATTCCCTTCATAAAAGAGGCAAAATCCAAAATGTGATAAATAGTTGGGACACCACTAGCTAGTCCAATGGCTAGTTCTTTGAATGTGTTTGTGAATTATTCAGAGATATAGATTAAGCCTTGGTGGCTACTTCAAATGCCCCAACATTGTTCAAGCACACACTTGTACTAACTAATAGCAATAGCAGTTAGACTTATATACCATTTCATAGGGCTTTCAGCCCTCTCTAAGCAGTTTACAGAGTCAGCATATTGCCCCCAACAACAATCCGGGTCCTCATTTTACCCACCTCGGAAGGATGGAATGCTGAGTCAACCCTGAGCCGGTGAGATTTGAACAGCCGAATTGCAGAACTGCAGTCAGCTGAAGTAGCCTGCAGTGCTGCATTTAACCACTGTGCCACCTCAGCTAAAACTTCTTTATGCCATCACTCTTTATTTTTAAGTGTGAACAGAAACTGGATGCTTTAATTTAATTTAGTTTATTGTCATTGCACATCGTACAATAAAATTAAATGCCATCTTCAGTGTACACTATAACTATTAAAATAAAAACACAACACACATCCCTCACATGCTATATAATTGAAATTGAAAACCCGATATTGCATTAATATTGCACTGTACCGTAGAATTCAATATAGTTACTGCCCTGGAATAGAAGCTGTTTTTCAGCCTATTTGTCCTTGTTTTTTATTGTCCTGTACCATCTGCCAGATGGTAATTGTTATGTCCGTGCCCTGAGGACGTGGCCACTTTAAATTTACCACTGCCCGCAATTGGAATATTATTCCCTTGGTAGTCCCACAATTTGAGGGAGCAAGGGAATAGGAGCTTCTTCGAAAGGGACGGCATCAGATGGTTCAAGGTAGACCACGACAGTATGGATCTGGATGAGCTGGTGTCCACTTCCATGCAACAGGGGTTGCCTTCGAAGTGGATGTTGAAGTAGATTTTGCTGCCTGACATTGTGTTGGCTTGACAACTAGCATCAGGTGAACGCCACTGGTCACAAAAGATTGCAAAACAATCTTCAGCGGTCTGATGTGCTTTGGCGGCTGGCATACGATAGGCTGGACGATCATTGGCTTGGCTTCAGAGAGGGGGAATTGAGTGGCACACCTTTGCCAGATGTCCTTTCTTTCCGCAATCCTGGCAAACAACATTTTTAAAATGGCACCAAACACGGGGATGGTTTCCGCCACAGCCTGTGCAATAGTTCTGAGGTGACTCCTTCCTCAGGCGCCCTGCTCTAATCCCAGTGGCTTTAAGGCGTCTGACGCCAGCCTTGTCAGGATCAGACAAAAGGTCTTCAACCACCTCCTCCTGATGTACTTGCACAGTCTTAGGAGGTGGCATTGCTGTTTGGAACTTCTGAATCTCAGCAGAGGATTTGACATTTCAGAAGCCCGAGCCTCATCTAATGCTGACTGGAGGCTGATGTCCTGACGGGCTAGCAACCAGTGCCAGAGCCTCACAATAATTCACTCCACACACAAGTTTCTCTAACAAGGAGTCATCTAGGTTAGGGAAGTCGCAATGCAATGCGGCAGAGCGGACGGTAGCCATGTAATGATTTAAGGACTTGCCTTCCTTCTGCAGTCTTTGCCTGAAAGCGTAGTGCCTCGCAATGTGCGATGGTGCTGGAGCATAATGGTTCTGTAACCTCTGCAGGAGTAATTCCCAGGACAGGAATTGAACCAGCTGTGGGGCGGCTAAAGCCCGGACCGTTCCAAACATTTCACGCCCACAGACACTCAGGAACTGAGCCCTCTTCGTACTGCTAGATGGTAATAGTTTTAAAAAAGGGTGCCCATGATAAGATGGATCTTTAAGAATGTTTTGAACTTTCTTAAGGCAGCGGGAGCTATAAAGCTCTTCCAAAGAGGGGAGAGGGCAAACAATGATCCTCTGGGCAATGACATTAACCCTCTGGAGTGTTGTCCTATCTGCCATTGTGCAATTGGTAAACCATACCAATTGGTTAAAATACACAAGTGCAGTAAGTTAAAATACTCTCTATAGTGCAGCGGTAGAAGGTCACCAGCAATTTTTCATTCAGTTGTTGTTTCCTGAGAAGTCTTAGGTACCATAATCTCTGCTGGGCCCTTTTGACCAGTGCTGCAATGTGAGCGCCCCAGGTCAGGTCCTCTTTTGTGATAACACTCAGAAACTTAAAATTGGCCACTTGCTCCACTCGGTCTCCTTTGATAACCAAGGGCTGGATGTCTGATCTATTTCTTCTATAGGCCAATATAAGCTCCCTGATCTTATTGGTGTTAAGGGCCAAGTTAATGAGCCGAGGTGGTGCAGTGGTTAGGGTGCAGTACTGCAGGCCACTTCAGCTGACTGTTATCTGCAGTTCAGCGGTTCTAATCTCACTGGCTCAAGGTTGACTCAGCCTTCCATCCTTCCAAAGTGGGTGAAATGAGGACCCAGATTGTGGGGGCAATATGCTGACTCTGTAAACCGCTTAGAGAGGGCTGAAAGCCCTATGAAGCGGTATATAAGTCTAACTGCTATTGTTATTGTCTCCACACCACAAAAGCAACCGGCCCACCTCATCTCAATAGGTAGACTCATCCTCCCACCCCAAGAGATGAGACCCATCATTGATATATCATCTGCAAATTTAGCAATAGTATTACTAGTATGCATGGGAATACAGTCATGCATATAAAGAGTATAGAGTAAGGGACTTTTTAATTTACTCAAAGTCCTGTAAAAAATAGTGGTAATGTAACAGGTCTTTTTTTTTTTATGTCAACGATTCCTAAACATTAAAAATCAGATCTGAGAGACCGCCTCCTGCCATTTACCTCCCAATGACCAATAAGATCACATAGATTGGGCCTTCTCTGGGTGCCGTCGACCGGACAATGCCGGCTGGCAGGGCCTTCTCTGTAGCTGCACTGGCCTTGTGGAACGAGCTACCTGCAGAGATCCGGACCCTCATCACTCTCCCGGCCTTCCCTAAAGCGACTAAGACCTGGCTCTTCCGGCAGGCCTGGGGCTGTTGATTAATTTCCAGCCCCACTTGATGGAATGGATGTTGTGCTGATTTTAATTTTGTATTTTTAAATATTTTAAGTGCTTTTACTTGTTGTGAGCCGCCCAGAGTCCCTAGGGAGTGGGCGGCATACAAATTCTATTAAAGTTTAAAGTTTAAAGATCTGTGTTTAAGTCAGATTTAAATGAATGAAAAGTACTGAGGATTCTGCAGAACACAGCTCAAGCAAGACCCAGTTAAGCTTTTCTCTATGCATATACCAGGGATGGGTTGCTGCCACCGTGGACCATGCCAGATGTGCACGCATGTGAGTGAAGTGAGTACATGCACCAGATGCACGCTGTGCGTGCGCACACTGTTCAATGTAAATTGTTCTTTGCGCATGCGCAGTCAATAAAATCCAAAATGGCGGCGGCCAAGAGGCAGCAAGGGAACCAGTTTGGGGGCGTGTCAGCCCTGGGTCGCTGCCGGTTGTGCGATCCAGACCTAAATTCCACCACAGTTTTGGCTGAACCGGGCCAAACCGGCAGCAAGCCACCTCTGGCATATACCAGTCTTCATGTGTACATTCTTTTAATTGAAAACGTGTTAATACCAGATGCAAAATTCTCAATTATTTTTGACACCACATTATAATGATGTATTATAGGTATTTGCATAGATATTTTAAAAGATAATGATAAGCAATGGTAAGGGTGGGAGAGGAAAAGATGTTTACCCCAACCGCTATAACTCACTTATAACAAATAATGATGTGAATAATGCAAAATGAAGAGTTAAAATTACCAGATGCTACAGCATATGCTAGAGAAAGATATACTTTGAGAAGTATTTCTCCTTTTCATTAAAACCTTTGCTGAGAATCTGCAAGGAAATAGTAAAAAAAAGAAAGTTAAGTATTTAAGGATTTCCCATCTTATTTCTTAGCAGTTTGAGGATTGCTCTGTCTGTTTAAATCCCTCTGGCAGCTGGGAGGGAGAATATGAACATATTACATGTTTCCAGTTTTTTTTTACCCTATTAATATCAGTGAACCCCAAGATTTTCAGGCAAGCATTTAGATACCAAGTAACCATTGCTTCTGTGGCTTCAACTAAAATTAAGTGCTAACAATGATGGCCCGTTTCACGAGATAATTTATATGCTGTTATTTTCTTTTTAATAAATTTACAGACATTTCTAAAATTCTGTTTTCAGTTTGTCATTACAGGGTACTGAGTGTAGATTAATGAGAAAAAAAATGAATTTCAACAACTGTAGAATCAGGTTGCAGTATAACAAAATTGACTTAAGTGAAGGAGGTCTGAATACTTTCTGAATACACTGTATATACTGCTTTATAATGCTTTACAGCCCTCTCTAAGTAATTTACAGGGTCAATATATTTTTCCCAACAATCCGATAGTCTTCAACTTAACCACCTCAGAAGGATAGAAGGCTGAGTCAACCTTGAGCCCGTCAGAATCGAACTCCTGGCAGTGAGCAGTGAGTTATCCTGCAATATTGCATTCTAACCACTGTGCTACCAAAAATGACAAGCATTGACAAGCATTCTCAACTGAGGCTTTCAAGTATTTTTGGTAAGATAGAGAAGATAGGTATGGATTACAATATCAGCCTTAGTCATACCCATAACACACGTAGTATTCCCTACCAGTGAGCAATATACTAATTAATGCTGGCACATTTGGGCTAGTTACACAACTAGTACAACTAACACCCAGTTTTATCCCCACAATATTGCAATATTCTACGCAAACCAGCATACTATTAGCTCCATGCCATCGCTGGGAGCAGAGGTGGTATTCAGAAAGTTCTAAAAAGTTCTGGAGAAATTTTGAGTAGTTCAGAGAACCAATAAATACCACCTCTGATTGGCCCCGCTCCCATCTATTATCTGCCTCTTTTTTTAAGCTTTTATTTTTTCTATCTTGGAGGACGGGAAAGAATTTATTGTAAAACAAAAAGTGTGAATTAAGCCACTGGAAATATTTGCTTTTGGGTAACAGGAGGGAAGAGACCATTTTCCTACAAGCAAATCTGTCAAAATGGAAGAATTCTCCACATTAGAGCTCTTTGGAGGTGAGGAAAAAATATTTCATTTGGTTCCCATTTTAAGAATCATTCACACACCAATATTCCTAGAGGTTTCTTTTAATCCCCTGCAGAAGAAAAAATATAGATGATCCAACGGAAATGGGCTTGGTGCAGGAAGCCTATGCATCACAGGCCAATTCTTTGCCTCTTGAGTTCCAGCTGATCTAGAGGAAATGGGGATTTTGCAGTTACCCCCCCTGGAGCAAAGAGGGCTATAAAATACTACAAAATGGATATTTTATAGTATCGTCCCCATGCCACACCACCAAGCCACACCACGTCAACCAAGCCATGCCCACAGAACCGGTAGTAAAATTTTTGAATCCCATCACTGGCTGGGAGATATACGTAGTGTGTGTATAAATTCGGGACATCTTTAGCCTAAGACAGGGGTCAATAAACTGTGGGTCTGGAGCTGCATGTGGCTCTTTCTTCCCTCTGCTGCGGCTCCATCACTAGTCGGCATCACAATTTTGACAGGAGCTTCCGGTAAGGTGGGGGAGAAGCACAGTGTGCCAGGAGAAGACTCTATGGCAAGGGGAGGGTTTTCCAGTGTTCTCCACAATAGATAGGGCTTTCGGTTATGACAGGTAGAGGAAAAAGTATGCCACGCTAGGAGGAGACTCTGTGGTGAGAGAACTGAACTTCCTGTCAGCTCCAGAATTGAACAAGGGGCTTCCAGTTAGGACTTCTGTGGCTCCCGGTGTTTTCTTTTCTGTGGGAAATGGGTCCAAATGGATCTTTGAGTGTTTACGTTTGCCGACCCCTGGCCTAAGACATAAAGGAATTTTCTCCCCAAAAAGCATCCTAAGTGTTACCAATGTTGTTTTGAATTAGCCAGAGCTGGATAGCTTTATGCTGCCTCTTTCTTTCCTTTCTGTAAAAAAAAAGTAGTAATTAGATTTTACTTAGATACCGCAAACACTCCTGCATTTCCCCACTAATTCTATAAATTATACATGTTCTAAAATATCAGCACTTCTCCCCCCCCCCCCATTTCTTCTTTTCCACTTTTTACTGCTTTCAAGTAATACCCTATGTTTTGCACAGTAGGCAAATGTCACACTTGATCCATTGCCCTGTCAAACCTGGAGAATTAAATAAAAATAAATTCTTTTTTTAAAAAGAAAAGCAAAATTGATCCTTTCTCTGGATTGACATCTCTTGGTGAAAGGAAACAATCTAGAGCCCCGAGGACTGAAGAAAAAGCTTGCCAGAAGTGGCTTACTGAGTTTCTGAAATTCTTAGGAACTGTGCTCTGTGGTAGGTTTCCAGATGGTACATCCCATGAGATAAAAATTTATTAAACAGGGTCTTCACTGAAGATGTGAAGATGCATCTTGAGGAAAATGCATGACTACAGAAGGTCCATGTGATAAATACTTCTCCAAAATCTTGAAAAATGCTTGCCCGTCCCCTGTTCTTATAACTTTCTTTGATCTAACTCCTTGCCCTTTCTCTCTCCTTCCCATTTTCTTTCTGCTGTTGCTTCCTTTTGAAAAATATCCTTGACATTTAGCTTTGTGCCTGCACAAAATATACTTTTTGAACATTTATTCTGCTGCAATGTTCCCTGCCTTTACCCATGGACGTCCAATGTCTAATGTTAACCTTTATTTTCCTTTCGGATCTGACTCTAGGCCAAGGGTAGACAGATTTCTTGTTCCAAGACTTGGAGTTTTTCTTAAACAATATTCTTTAAAAAATCTCCAAAGTTAGCAGAGAGTTTGGTGGTACCACAATGATATCAGCAGAGAAGATATGGGTGAAAGTTTTGTCCTTTCCTTTTCCCCTGATGGGAGATGGGTTTTTTAAAAATTAATACTTTGGCACGCCAGCTTTATTTTATTTTTTAAAAAAATGAAAATAAATATTTCATGTCTTTATGTGTGTATCTTGTTTTGTTTTTCCCTTCCCCTGGATTGTGAGCCGCCCTGAGTCCCCTCAGGGAAAAGGGCGGCATATAAATAAAGTTAAATCCTAAATCCTAAATGTGAAAGGACAGCACTGCCATAAGTCAAAAACATATCAGAAACTTACCAACAGTCTATTAAAGCCATAACTTTAACTGGGAAATGGTAACCATCCTAGAGCAAATCTAGTCCAAAAATAATAGAGAATTCCTGGAAGTCTGGCACTCTGACAAATTGGCCATCAACAGGTACATAGACATAAACAACATCTAAATACCATTCAAAGGAGACAATCAACAATCCAAAAGGGGAACAGAAAGAACAAAACACCTCTTCACCAGCAATCAGTACCCAGATTAGCAGAGGTTAATACCAAGAATAACAATCAAGAAGCAAACAATACCCCAATCAAGGAACTGCCAAACAAGCTAATAGTAAGCAGTTCAACTCAGAGGTGCTATTCAGCAGTTCTGGAGAACCTGTAGTGGAAATTTTGAGTAGTTCGGAGAACTGGTATATACCACCTCTGACTGGCTCTGCCCCCATCTATTCTCTGCCTCCCGAGTCCCAGCTGTTCAGGAAGCAGTGGTGGGATTCAAATAATTTAACAACCAGTCCTCTGCCCTAATGACCATCTGGGTAGGTGGGGCTCGGTGGTCATGTGACTGGGTGGGCATGGCCAACTCAAGGTCACTCAGGTCGATGGGCGCTTCACCTTAGCTGTTACAATGTAATAAGGGTTAACTGGAGATGCAGTTTCTGTAAGCAGGTCTGTTTCCTTCCTGCCTTCCTTACAGGATTAGCCCTGTAAAATGGGAAAAAACAAAAGGAGATTTCTTCCAACAATCGGTTCTCTGAACTACTTAAAAAGTTACCAACCGGTTCTCCCAAATAGGTGCGAACTGGCTGAATCCCACCACTGTCAGGAAGAAATGGAGATTTTACAGTATCCTTCCCCTGCCATGCCCACCAAGCCACACCCACAGAACTGGTAGTAAAAAAAATTGAATCCCACCACTGAGCCCAACCAAAGAACCACCAATCAACAGACAGGGAAAGCCACTAGAATATAAAATGGAAACAAATTTCATTCCCTACTAGCACTGATGATGTTACGTAGTATGGGTAATGAAATGTTTAGGGGGGGAACCAAGTTCAGAGAGGAGCCCTCATTTCAACCCCGAGCTACAGATATTCTTCTCTATAAATATTTCAGTACCTTGCTTTAAATAATGCAGGGTGCAATCTAGGGAGCTGACCAAAAAATAGTAATTAGTGGTTAAGGCGACCCACAGGCAAGTGTTGTTCATCTTGCCCAAATAAAATGGAAAGAAGGATGCCTGCAACCAAGCACCATAACATACCACAGACTTGCTGAATGGGAATATTCATTTCCAACTGTGGAGCAAATCATTGTAGACTGCAGCTGTGGGCTTGCATCTCCAACTGGTCCTCTGTGCCAAAGGATTCCTTCTAGCAAATGGAATTATGATGGAATTATGATAATAAAGCAAAATATACACTTAGAAGCAGATGACCTAATGCAGGGAGAGGTAAGCATTGCCAAATGAGGGGTGATAAGGTAAATTGTCTCTCTACTGGATTTTCATCTGCCTGGAATTGGGTCTCCTAGTGAAGGCATAACTAGTCTCTTGAACTGGAGCTAAGAATTATTTTCTGTTGAATCTCAATAAGCCCTTGAAGATTACTTGGTGTTTTTTTTTTAATTTTCTACATGTTTTTAAGCTATCTATTCTATTTCAAGAGTAGTTTAAAAAGAAGTGCTTTATTTACTTACTTATCAGGGCTGATATGCCTCTCCAATCGAAAGAGGCTGTGAGCAGTTTGCATTCCATTCTTTCAGGGGGGAAATGATTACAATACTAAAAAGCAACATAGCAAAGATCAACTAGCTAGCAGCAGTGTAAGCAGCAGTAACAGAACAAATCAAAGACAAAAAAAAACCAGTCTTCAGGCACCAAAGAACAATGAACACAATCCAGAGTGAGCTAAAAGCATAGAAGGTCCATGCTGAAGCATCTATTCCTAACCACAAGGATGTCAAAATGATACGCATCCTGACATTACAATGGAAAGCACATCCTCTTATACTTAGATTACAACTTCTCTCGTGAATATATAAGGCCTGGGCTGGCATTGTGATAACACCACACATGTGTTTTTACTTGTTTCTTATCCACCTTCCCCATGGATCTCTGGAGCTTGGGTAGTTTAGAAAGTATTAGCCAGTTGTAATGCCCCTCCTCCCAAGATTAAAATAGCAATAGCAGTTAGACTTATATACCGCTTCATAGGGCTTTCAGCCCTCTCTAAGCGGTTTACAGAGTCAGCATATCGCCCCCACAGTCTGGGTCCTCATTTCACCCACCTCGGAAGGATGGAAGGCTGAGTCAACCTTGAGCCGGTAAGATTAGAACCGCTGAACTGCAGATAACAGTCAGCTGAAGTGGCCTGCAGTACTGCACCCTAACCACTGCGCCACCTCGGCTCTTATATGCAGATTTAATTGCCAGTTATATTTAACTAAGTCTCTGAGGCATTTATTGTTTAGTGTCTATCCATCTCAGGGGAGCCTGAGTCTATTTGCACTCTGGTTCCCCATTAAGGAAACTTGCAAATCCAAAAGGCATTAAGATTAGTACCTACCAATAAACTGGTATTCCATAAAAATCGATCCATTTCCCTTGTAATTCCATCCAAGCTACTGGCTTTTATCATAGCTGCAGCTAGTGAATTATTATGTATGCTTCATATAAAATACTTGCCTTTATCAGTCCTGAATCTCCTCACTCTTAATTTCAAATGCATTTCAGGAGTCTCTGACTCCTAATATTTGTGACAGCAGGAAAAAAAAGTTATTTCTACATATGGTTTCCATATTAAGCATGATTTTATCTAAGTCTGTCCTGACTATCTTATTCAATGTCATTCCAAACAAAAATAGAAATCCTAATTATTGCAACATTTCCTAATTTGAACAATCACTCCAGTCACCTGCTAATTATAGTTGCTCTATTTTGAATCCCTTTAAACTTTCCCAGTTGGAACTGCTCCTTGTGTTTTCACAAAAATGTTATGCTGGGTTAGTTACAAGTTAATCTTGTGCTTTGTTTTTATAATATGTATGGTGTGTTTGTGTGCATATGTGTGTGTGTGTGCATGTCTTAATATTGACAAAAGTGCATTGATGTTCAAGAACTATTAATTGCCAGACACACCATTGTGCTGCTTCTGTATCCTTAACGGGGATAATTAAATCCAGAAATCAGTGCAATTTCACCCCTTTGGGTATGAATTATACATTTTCTTAACTGTGCTTTCTTACATAGCTCCCTTTTCTATTTCATGTCAGAATTGATGATGTCTGCTTTGCAGAGCCAGCAAACCACAGTGGTCAGATTCCAACCTTCTATCTTAATAGAATAACAGAGTTGGGAGGGACATTGAAGGGCTTCCAGTCCAACACCCTGTTCAAGCATACTATTCTGGAAAAAAAATGGTTGTTCAGTCTCTTCTTTAAAAACTCCAGTGATGGAGCACCCACATCTTCCACTGTGAGTGGTCCAGCAACAGTTCCATTGGTTAATTGTCCTCACTCTCAGAAAATATCTCCCAAAGTCTAGGTTAGATCTCTCTTTGACAAGTTTCCATCCATTACTTCTTGTCCTGCCTCAAGTGCTTTGGAGAATAGGTTGACCCCCCACCAGGGGTGGGTTTCAACCGGTTTGCGGCAGTCCCTGCAAACCGGTTGGTCGGCGAACCCGGAAGTAAGTAACTTCCGGGAACGGCGAAGGGGCCACCCGCCCGCCCGCGCTCCTTACCCCGTTTTGACGGGTTCTGTACTTCCACGCATGCGCAGGACACATACAGTGCCTGCACGATCCTCCAAGATCAGCTGGAGCATCGCACAGATGCTAGTACGCATGCGTGCACCACGCGCGTGCACGAGGATGCCGCCAGCCCAGTTCCAACCGAACCGGTTGGAACGGGGCGAGAAACCCACCCCTGCCCCCCACCCTGCTCTGTGGCAGCCCCCCAAACATTGGAAGACTTCTATCATGTCACACATAGTCCTTCTCTTCATTACACTAGACATACCCAGTTACGGCAATTATTCATTATATATTTTAGCCTTCAACTTCCTCATTCTATTGTTGCTCTTCTCTGCACTATTTCCAAAGTCTTGATATCTTTTTTGTATCAGTATTTCAAGTGTGGTCTTACCAAAGGAATATGAAGTGATATTAATATTTCATGTGATCTTGATACTATCCCTCTGTTGATGCATCTTAGAACTGCATTGGCTTTTTTGGCAGCTGCAGCACACTGCCGGATCATACATAATTGGTTGTCTACTAGGGTTCCTGGATCCCTCTCACAGTTACTGCTGTTGAGCCAGTTACCACCTATTCTATACCTGTGCATTTGTTTTTTCTTGCCTAAGTGTAAAACCTTGTTTTTCTCACCACTGAATTTTATTGTGTTGGATAGGGCCCAGTGTTCAAGTCTGTCAAGATCCTTCTGGATCTTGAACCTATCTCCTGAGATGTTGGTTACTCCTGCCAACTTGCTCTTGTCTGCAAATTTAATGAGTTCCCCTTCCATTCTCTCATCTAAATTGTATATGAAGCAGTGACGTGCGGTGAGGTTTATGGCAGGTGAGGCACTGACACAGTGGTGGGTTTCAAATTTTTTTAGACTTGTAGACTTCAACTCCCAGAATTCCACAGCCAGGCATGCTCAGTTCCGATTTAAAGTGACAGCATTTGTTTTTCTCCTTTGTGAAATAAATTTCCTTCTTTCTTTTTCTTTTTCTTCTTCCTTCCCCTCCTTCCTCTCTCTCTGCCTCCCTCCCCCCTCTCAAACACACAAACACACACACACACACACAAGTTGGATTGGACTATCCCTCCTACCCCCTTCCCTCTGTCACTCAAACAAACTCTCAAACAAGCACACACACACACAAAGTTGGATTGGAGGGAATCAGGGAGACCACAGGAGGAGGCAGGAAGCCAGTCAAAGAGCCATATTGGAGCACACATACTTTCCCCCAGCCCCGGAAGGATCGAGCCCAGCTTCACTGATTGAAAGGACAACGTGGCTCTGCCTGCAATCAAACTACACTTGAGGAGGTAGAGCACTTCCCTCCAGCCTTTGCCCAAAGCCCCGCACCAGGAGGATGAAGTTTGAATTCCTCCCCCTCCTTCCGACCCACACATACTTTTCCAGGTGTTTCAGAGAGGATTTCAACTCTGCTCTTGCCTGTCATCATGAAAAGAAAAAAAATGTAAAAGGAAAAGGCGAGAGCTGAGGTCAGGCTGAGCTAGCTGCTGCCTCACTGTGGATGACTCTGCTTAACTGTTTTAAAAAGCCTCTAAAAAGCGCCCTCTACAGGAGGAGGCAGGAGAACGACATGCCTCACTTACATCAGGAATTTTTAGGCTTTTAACCCTTGCTTAACTCTGCTCAAGTGATCATAAAACGCCTAAAGTCAGACTAGATGAGGCACGCCATTCTCATGCATCCTTCTGTAGAGAGCACTTTTTTAGAGACTTTTTTAAACAGTTAAGCACTAAGCAGAGTCATCCATGGTGACTCTGGCAGCAACTAGCTCAGCCTGACCTCAGCTCTTGCCTTTTTCCTTTTACATTTTTTTTTTCTTTTCATGATGACAGGGGTGAGGCACTGCCTCCCCTGCCTCCTCTGACTGCACGTCACTGATATGAAGATGTTGAAGAGTCCTGGGCCTAAGACAGAGCCTTGTGTCTTAGGCTTCCCTCCATGTAGATGAAGTTCCATTGTGGACTACATGTTGAGTCAGTGGGTCAGCCAGTTGAGAATCCATCTGGTTGTGATGTTGTTGATGCTGCCCATCTTACATTTTTCTAACTTACCAAGTAGTAGATTGTAGTCTACTTTGTTGAATGCCTTACTGAAGTCCAGGTTTACAATGTCAACAGCATTTCACTGGTCCATTAATTTAGTCACTTTGTCAAAGAATGCAAAAAGTTTTATCTGGCATAATCTGTTTTTAACAAACCCATTTTGTCTTCTACAAATACCTTTGCTTGTTTCTAGATCAATTGCTTATCGTTTTCAGGATCTTCCCAGGTCTTGATATCAAGCTGATTGGTCTGTGGTTTCTTCACTTTCCAAGAAGTCCATCAACCACAAACTTTTTGCAGCATTTGGCCTCCAATTGTGATGCATGTTGAGTCACTCTTTCACTGACAATGCAATCACACATGTAAGCCCATCAAATCTTGCTAGCTCTAGTTAATAGGATTCATTAATTTATATTAAGGACAATAGCAAGTACTAAGCTTACTTTTATTTACATTGAAGGAACTATAGTACCTTCTAAAAAGATAAAAATTAACATCAATCAACATGTCAAACTCTTCAGGCCATGAAAATCACGATCAGCCCTTTCCCCCTTTATTGTGGCAGAGGAAGCAAGAACAGAGTCATTTCACTCAGCATACTGTATGAGTGAGATTGAAAGTTGGCCGATCAGACACATCTTCCTTATTCGGTCAATATTTATTGACTCAGTTGAATGAAAAGATAATTCAGTTTCTCCAGAAAGAGAGTTCCATGCAGGCAAGCTATTTTCATCATGAATTGCCAGTACAGATGAACTTATCCATCTCTACTTGGATGCCATTCAAGGCTAGCTGGAAAAGTTAAATGCATCTTTGGATATCACAGCTAATCATTTGAAGCTTCATTTGGAGCTACTGTACACAGGAAGTCTACAATGCGATGGTCAAGCACATTGGGCAGAAATTTTCAGATTCAATCTCACATATGTCCAGTAATAACATAATACAGCAAATAGTCTGGGAGGCTTCTTTTTGAAGCCTTGAAGAACTAGGCTAAATGGACCAATGGTTGAATTGGCAGCTTCCTCTGGTGATTTTAAGTTGCTTAGGCAATTGTTCTGTTTTTAGTGATAGATCAGCAGTGCACAGGAGTCAACTTATTATTCTGTAGTTTTCAAAGAATAGAGGCACCGTGGCTCAGTGATTTAATGACAATTGACATGGTCTGTGCTCCAGTGGTTCGAGAACTGCATGGTGGGCTGTGCTCCCATCACTTGCTTCAGCTTCAGCTCACCTAGCAGTTTAAAATAGCAATAGCACTTAGACTTATATACCACTTCACAGTGCTTCATAGCCCTCTCTAAGCAGTTTACAGAGTCAGCATATTGACCCCAACAATCTGGGTTCTCATGTTACCCACCTTGGAAGGATGGAAGGCTTGAGTCAAGCTTGTGCCTGGTGAGATTTGATCTGCCAAATTGCAGGCAGCTGACAGGCAGCATCTGCAGTATCCTGCAGTGCTGCATTCTAACTACTGTGGCAGCGCAGAAAGCATGTTCTATGCAAGTAGATAAATAGGGGGAGACTAGTGGTGCTTCGTGCAGATGGCCAGATTCCTGCCAGATCTGAACCTTCCTGGTTGTGATGTCCATTTGCAAAGCAGCTTCGGTGGAGGGAGAAAGCCTTGGATGACACTTACAGGAAAAGCCATTTGTCTTTCTGGTGCAAAACCAGCTCATCCTCTTGTGGTGCACCTTGGGAAGCACCTGACTGTATACCAAAACAGAGCTAATAAGCTGTCAACCAAACAACTATTCTGCATTGAAGAGCCGAGGTGGCGCAGTGGTTAAATGCAGCACTGCAGGCTACTTCAGCTGACTGCAGCTCTGCAGTTCGGCTGTTCAAATCTCATCGGCTCAGGGTTGACTCAGCCTTCCATCCTTCCGAGGTGGGTAAAATGAGGACCCGGATTGTTGTTGGGGGCAATATGCTGACTCTGTAAACCGCTTAGGGAGCACTGAAAGCCCTATGAAGTGGTATATAAGTCTAACTGCTACTGCTATTAGTATTGTAGTCTCCTGGCTAATGTCCCAAAGGGGCTTTTTAGTCAATCATGACCTGGATGACTGAGAATATCCATAGACATTCTCCTGGCTAATGTAACAATGCCATACGCTAAATAAAGAAATAAAGCAAGACTGAGAATTTTGCTTTCACAATCCAAAATACCAGCAGACCAGATTGAAAGAGAAAAAAATTAGATATGCAAGATTCCCTGTGTTAAAGATTTCAAAAAGTAAAAAATGCAATCCAGAATTGGAACCAATCATATTCAGATTATTCTTTTAGCATATGTACAATACACACATAAAGCATTATAAAGTGAGTCCATTGGAGTCCATTTACTATAGCTTATGCAGAACGCACCATGAAGCTGGAGTTTCATTCCATCTTTGGAAGGAGAGGATAGTTTACTTTTTCCTTTTGTTTGCCAAAATCATCAACCCAGATCGTAATAAGAACATCCATTGGCATAGAAACCGGAATGCTTTAGAGACTGACAGATTTGCTTCCTTCCTTTTAAATGCTTTGGTAAATGAGAATACTGTAATCATTTCAGTCTTTGGCAGAAAAACAATAGACAATCTAGTGGAACCTTAAATATTAATACAGATACAGCCATGTCTTTCAAATGCTGTAAGGCTGCTCTTCATTATTATTACCGTATTTTTTGGACTATAAGAGGCACTAAGATTTTGAAGAGGTAATTTTTTTTAAAAAAAGTTTTTGCATTCTGCAGGCCTCCAAAACCCTCTGCACGCCTCATTTTTTGTGAAAAAAAGGGTCATGCAGAGAGTTTGAGATGCCTGTAAAGTGCTCTTGGGGGCTGGGGGGGGAACGAGCAAAAAATGTCCCCTTTTCACTTGTTTTTGCTCCCAGGAGCACTTTGCAGGCCTCCCAAACCTTCTGTATGCCCATTTTTGCAAAGGGGGGGGGGGGTTCAGGAGACCAAAAATGCTGTATTCAGTGTATAAGATACACCAAGATTTTCACCCTCTTTTTTGGGTGGGTGGGGGGGAAGGTGCGTCTTATACTCTGAAAAATATGGTATTTACTTGCAGGTTAATATGCAAATGAATTCATGCAGGACAGAATACTAACCATTTCCATTAATAAGGTGCCAAAACCCAGAACAGAGACAAGGCGGACAAGTGCAGTAGAAAATATCAAATGACATTATGCCCCCAGGTATATTGCAGAAAGGAGTCTTTTAAAGGGAGTGTGAAATCGTTTTCTAAATCCCGCAGTTTGCAAATTTTATATGTCTTATAGCCTTTGGATGTGCTGTCAGCCAAACAAGAGTTGAGTCAAGTTTGAAGATTTTTTATCTTGATCTAAATATTTCATATAAATTAATATTATACTTGCAGTTGAAATGGATGCGCACTGGGCTTTTTGCGTAGGAAAAAGTTACTTGTCAAGAAAAGTGTTTTAGATCCATTCTGTCTGAATTGACAGATTTGCTCTATGAGACGTCTTCAGATTTATGGCTCAAAAAGACAATTTTAAGTAAACTCGCATACTTGGCTACTGAAGTACCTTTGGTTCAATAAGGCTTACTCCCAGGTAGCTGGTATAGATTGGTTTCCTATTGAGAAACAATTGTAAAAGCTTTCAACTTTAGCAAATTGGTTTTAGAAAGAAATAGTCATATTGAATGGAACTAAGAAATAAAGAAAAGTAGAATTTGAGGCAATAGCAGTAGCAATAACATCATGGGTAAAATGTTCGAATGTACCTCAGTCCCCCATATAGATTCATAGGATAATGTTACATTAATATGTCATCTTCCCATTCCTGTTTCTATGGAAATGACACAGATACAGGCTCAGTTAACTATGTTTAAGGAACTTCTGGTTTGATTATTACAGCATGGCTCAGAAGATGCATCTAGCACATAATTTTGCATGTCAGATTCTGATGAGAAGAGGTCATAGAGGATATGTCACTATGATCTCAGCCCAGCTATATTGGTTGATCAAATCAGCAGATTGCTGGTGCTTAAAATATTTTAGTTTAATATAGTCCATGGTCATAGGCCACAGTCACTGTCATATATTTGGCCAGATGTTACTCTGAGCGGGATAACTTTTGTATAAGCTATTATATAATCACATATAAGTCACGTAATGCTTTAAGCGATGGGGATTTTTCATTTCAGGAAAAAAAATCTGAAATGTTTCTACAGCCTCATGTTTAGTCATTATGATAATCTGTCTCCTGTTTGGGTGACTGATCCGTTGGCTTCAATTATATTTGACTTACAGTGTCCAATTATTCATTCATATATATATATATATATATATATATATATATATATATATATATATATATATATATATACACATACATACACACACACACACACACACACACACACACACACACACATACACATATACATATACATATACATACGTTGTATTTGTGCTGATAAATAAATAAAGGGAAACTAGTATAGATACTGGGATTTGATGGCTAGCTGATGAGAGCTAAATAGCTTGAAATAGATCTATACTAGTCTCCCTTTATTTATCAGCACAAATACAACACAAATGTAACAAAGGCAACAGTAAAAATATTGGGTTTCTGTTGTGATGGTCTCTTGTGACGAGCCGATAGACAGAGAATGGAAGCAGTTAGCTTCCTCCCATAATTGGGGCTTACCAGGGGTTGTAAAAATCTAATAGATACCTTTCACCCTGGCTTCGCTGATAACGGATAAGAGCCTGTGGCCTAATGGCTAAGAAGTCTGCCTAGTATGTAATATAGCCCAGGTTCAAATCCCAGTAAGGGTATGGCTAGCTGATGAGAGCTAAATAGCTTGAAATAGATCTATACTAGTCTCCCTTTATTTATTTATCAGCACAAATTAAAAAAACCATAAAAAACATATATATATATATATATATATATATATATATATATATATATATATATATATATATATATACACACACACACACACACACACACACACACACACACACACACATACACACACACACACACATATATACATGCATACATACATAATAGAGAGAGAGAGAGAGATACACACAAACATACACACACACGTGTGTGTGTGTTTATGTTTGTGTTTGTGTCTGTGTGTAGATTTTCACGGGTGTAGGTATGCTGGTCTTGTTGTATTCGGGGTTTTCCCATGTAAGATTGAGATTGTCTTGGCAACGTTTCAGCGAGGTCTCACTCACCATCTTCAGGCTGGGGTATGGGCTTAAAGCATGGACTGAGCTGCCGTCTTTCTATAAATCTTGGTGGGTGGGTGTGGAGTGCTGGCTTTGTTTCAGTAAGTGGAATGATTGGTTGTATGGTTGTATCATGATTGGTAGATTGGTGCTGATTGGTGCTGGCTGTGTGTCCGTTGTTGTTTCATGTTGTAATGGCCTGGGTGGTAGGTGGGGCTCGTTTGTTGACTAGGGCTGATTTCCAGATGTCTGGTAGGTGGGAAGTATCATCACGTTTACTCATATTGGGGGGGGGTGTTTCTCTATTTTGATAGCCTCCATAATTATTCTGTGACTGTATTCTATACAACAGGCTGTAATGAGGAGGAACAGATTATGATAAGGAGATATTATACTTAACTGAGTACAGAATTCCTCATTTCATTTATTTAAATTGCCCATAAGAAACATATTTCTTCTAAAAAAAATCCTGAACAAGACATATCTAAACTGATATTGAGATATATTGAGATTTCACACATATATGCATATACTGTCATTTGCAGTGACTGCCCCATGTGTAGGAGGTGGTAATTAACTCAAATAGGGTTATATTTCATTGCCAAATACTAAAATGTCAGTATTATAAATATTCTAATGCACGCAAGTTGAGAAATCGTAGGAAAGATACAGATGGAACAAGATTTGGAGGAGGGAAAAGCACTAATTAGAAACTTACATGATGATATAAAAGCATCTTTGGAAACTCAATTTTATGAATCAATTGGTGTTTTCCTTTTTTCTGAAATTGAGAGATGGCCATTTTTGGTGTTTTGTTGTCAGTTATTTTTTTAGAGGTAGCACTTTGAAGTATTGCTGCCTTCAAATAAAATTTCTTATCCCAATTTTTAAGATTTAGTTTCATGTAGTTTCTTGCAGATTAACACGGATTTTGTAAACTCTACTAGAATGCTGTACTTACTCCACCTTCCACTAAGATCTGAGAGAAAAACAGAGAGATGCAAATGTGATATTATGTCATGGCCCACCTCCACATCATGGGACACCACTTGGAATGGGATAGTCATGGTTGTTAATGATGGGTATTCTTTATTTATCATGGAACATCTGAGAACTGAGATGGTAAATTTCGTGTTCCCATCAGGAAGGTTTTTGGTGGCCAAGGTCACACAATATTAGAGGAAGACTGAGAGTTGCAGTGGGCGAGGATATGTCACAGATGGAGACAAGGCTAAATTGAATGGGGTGAATGTTGGAGGGTTTCTTTCTCTCTACATTTTTTAGTGGTTTAATGTCTAAAGTAGACACAGCATTTGCCTCCTCCCATTTTTTCCCAACAACAGATCTGTGCTAAGAGAGAGTAACTGGTCCAGAATAACTCAATGATGCCAGGCATGAAGAATCATGAAGCATGAAGCTGCCTGGGAAAGCAAAGGGAAATAATAAAGCCATTAAAAAGCAAAAGTTAGAATATTTTGGATATTTGATGCAACACCCAGAAAAATACAGCATCCTTCACTTAATCCTCCAGGGAAAGACTGAAGGCAAACAAGGTCCAGGAAGAAGAAGAACATCATGGCTTCAAAACCTAAGGGACTGGTTTGGACAAAACTCAGAAGCACTTTTTCCATGCAGCTGTTGACAAAAATAGGATTCCCAACATGATCGCCGAAATCCGATGATGGATATGGCAGAAGATGAAGAAGAAGATGATGAAGGATCAGGAACATAAGTTAAGTTGCAGTTCAAAAGATCTATTGCTCAAGCACATTCACAAAAATCCAGTGGATGTAGTAATTTGGCCCCAGGTATGGGTCAACAGAATTCAAGACAGGTTGAACTTGGACTGTTTGTGGTAGTGTAATGACTTTAAGCTGATGACACACTTAACTCCACCCTTCAGCCCTTCCTGTTCTTCTCCTACAATAAACTTCTAGGTTGAGGATTGGGGGGAAAAAAACCCTGGATCTCCTTGTCCAGGTGATAACCAGAGTTCATTTGGTAAACCAGAGTGGTTGCGTTCATGTATAATGCTAAACCATAATAGTGTGGTGAAGCTTCACCTCCTGAGCATATCTTAATTATGCTTGAGAGCATCATTATTCAGCAGGCTTGCAGAAGGTACCAGTTTTGAAAGAGTAGAGCGATGCCAATTTGAGGGGCACATCTCTTCAGAAGAGGGTAGAGAAAAAGAATGGCAATGGAGGAGATTGTCCAGGGGTTTGTGGGGAAAGGCTGTGTCTAAAACAAATTGCTGTGGGCAGTTACTGCTAGGGTGATCTCATGCCTGTGGGTCAACTCATGGACAAAGCACTTGAAAATGCTATTGGTTTCCTCAATAAAAGGACAGCACTTCTTTACCTATGTTAAACTTAAGGATAATTAGGGATCTTGGAGTCCTACTGGACAACTGCTTAAATCTGAGCTGTGTGCTGCAGCCACTGGAAAAAAAACCCTAATTCAGCCTTAGGCTGCATTAACATAGGGATAGAGTCAAGATCACGTGAAGTATTGGTACAACTTTATAATGCTTATAAGACCACATGTGGGATGAATTTTGCTTTGGTTCCCATGATAAAAAAAGATGTTGAGATTCTAGAAAGAGTGCAGAGAAGAATATTAATGATAATTAGGGGACTGGAGCAGGGGTGGGTTCCTGCCAGTTCTAACCTCTTCTATAGAAGAGGTTCCACAAATCTACAGTGCCGTTTAGAACAGGTTCCAGCTCCCTCCCCCCACCCGTCTGCACATCATCAAGATGAAGAGCGAGAGAAGGAGTTGGGAGTTGAAGTCCACAAGTCTTAAAGCTGTCAAGTTTGAACACCCCTGGGGTTTTTTCTAAAGGTTTAGGGATGCAAGGGTCTTATAACCTGACAGCTTTAAGACTTGCATGCTTCAAATGCCAGAGCCAACATTTTGGTTGCTAAGCAAGAGCATTGTTAAGTGAGTTTCACCACATTTTACAAGTTGGCCATGCCCATCCAGTCACATGACTGCCAAGCCACTGCCACCCGGTCACATGGCCAGCAAGCTACTCCCACAAAGCAGGCGACACCTACAGAAGAGGTTCTAAAAAATTTTGAAACCCACCACTGGACTGGAGGCTAAAACAGATGAAGAACGGTTGCTGGAATTGGGTGTGATTAGTCTAATGAAAAGAAGGACTAGGGGAGACATGATAGCAGTGTTCCAATATCTCAGGGGCTGCCACAACGAAGAGGGAGTCAATCTATTCTCCAAAGCACCTGTTAAGGCAGAAGAAGAAGCAATGAATCAAGGAGAGAAACAGCCTAGAACTAAGAAGAAATTTCCAGATAGGTAGAACAATGATCCAGTGGAACGGTTTTGCCTTCAGAAGTTGTAGGTTCTACATCACTGCAAATTTTTAAGATGAAATTGGACAACCACTTGTCTGAAATTTTATAGTAACTCCTGCTTGAGCAGGTGGCTGGACTAGAACACCTCCATGATCCCTTCTAACTCTGTTATTCTTTTATTTAAAATTATAATTAAGGCTGTTTCACATATAGGTTGTGCCTGAAATGATGGAAACATCTTAGGGATATAGCTGAGTGAAATATATTACTAGGAGATGTTTGCATAGGACGAAATGTAAATGGAGAAAGGCACTAAATACTACTTAAAAACTACTGTGTCTGACTGTCCATATCAAACAGCAATGAATGGAATTATTAAAATAGGAACAACACTCCATTGTGCTGCATTAGACTGGGAATCAGAGATATGTTGTTACTGGTTCGCAATGGTTGGGGTGAACCGGTAGTAGAAATTGCAACTGGGTCACCAAACGAGTAGGGACGGCAGGCTCACCACACCCTGAATGGGTCCCCAGTCGCTGTGGCATTTTCTTTTTTGATATTTTTAATGTTCTGTGCATGTGCATACCTATTTACAAGCACCTGCACATGTGCATGGAGTGCACGCAAATCGTGTGCACACTGAACTGGCAGAGACACTGGGGGAAACCCACCCCTGCTGGGAATGTATGTTCACCTATAATCACATTGTCTGAGACTCCAATCTTGTCATAGAGGATATATATTTCAATTAAAATAATCCTGCGGAAGCCACCATTCTGATCCAGCAAAAATCACACAAAATGTCTTTCAGATCTAATGACATTATTTAGCTGACTAATGAAATGTCTGCAAAGAAACAAACAAGCTCAGAGAGCATCAAAGAGTCCACGTGAGTCAGGTCTGGATGTGCATTCATTTTTATTTCCATTCAGTCGTGTCCAATTCTCAGGGACTGTCTGGATAAGTAATAACAGGTTTCTTGGTAAGGTTTTTCAGAAGTGGTTTGCCATTGCCCCCTTCTTAGGGCTCAGAGAAATTCGTGACCCGTCAAAACCGCGCTCGACTAAACCACGCCTGATTAAACCGCGTCGCTGATGTCATCAACAGGGCAACAACGGCCAGCGCGGAGAAAGAAGCGTGCTTTAAATAGCGCTTTGAAAGCAAGCTGATTCAACTTAAGGTAAGGGTTAGCTTTAGGGTTAGCTTTAGGGTTAGGTTAAGGGTTAGGTTTAGGGTTAGGTTTAGGGTTAGGTTAAGGGTTAGGTTTAGGGTTAGGTTTAGGATTAGGTTTAAGGGGGTTAGGTTTAGGTTTAGGGGTTAATTTTAGGTTTAGGGTTTACAGCGTGCTTCTGTCTCCGCTCTGTTGTCTCACTGTTGATGACGTCAGCGACGTGGTTTTGTTGGGCGCGGTTTAGTTGAGCGCGGTTTTGTGGGTGAACCAGAGAAATTGACTGTCTCCAGGTCACCAAGCTAGCTTCATGCTCAAAGTGGAACTATAACACAGACTTATTTATTTATTTATTTATTTTATAAAATTTATATGCCACCCAATCCCGAAGGACTCCGGGCGGCTTACAAAAAAAGAGGGGGGAAAAAGACACATAACGAACACATAACGAAAGAAAACGGTTTAAAATAGCAACACCTCATACATTCATTCTAATTGGGGCTGGACCTCAACAGTGAGGTCAACAGCCCCAGGCCTGCCGGAACAGCCAAGTTTTAACAGCTTTCCTGAAGGCCATGAGGGTGGGTATGGTCTGGATCTCTGGTGGTAGCTGATTCCAAAGAGTCGGAGCAGCCACAGAGAAGGCTCTCCTCCGGGGGCCCGCCAGCCGACACTGTCTGGCTGACGGCGTCTGAAGTAGGCCCAATCTGTGGGATCTTACTGGCTGCTGGGAGGTATGTGGCAGTAGGCGGTCTCGAAGGTACTCTGGCCCTAAGTCATGTAGGGCTTTAAAGATGATAACCAACACCTTAAATTGCGTTCGGAGACCAATTGGTAGCCAGTGCAGCTCGTGGAGGACAGGTGTAACGTGGGTGTACCTCAGTGCACCCAATATCACTCGCGCGGCTGCATTCTGGACTAACTGCAGTCTCCGAATGCTTTTCAAGGGTAGCCCCATGTAGAGCCCGTTGCAATAATCCAACGTTGAGGTGACAAGGGCGGGAATAACCGTTTGAAGTGCCTCCCGATCCAAATAGGGCCGTAATTGGTGCACCAGACGAACCTGGGCAAAGGCCCCTCTGGTCAGTTTAGCCTCATGCCTTAACCCAGCTAGTCACTTTCTCTCAGATCTATGTAGATAGTTGGCACCCACCCCTCTCCTAGAAGAATGAAATATCATAGAAATATTAAAAAGGCAGAATATTTCCTTTAAAAAGAGAAGTAAAAACTCAAGAGAGGCAGACACTCACCCCCACACACACACCTTTGTCAATGGGCCATTAGGGCCCTGGGCCGGTCTATTCTACATACCAAATGTAGGATTAGCTTCCCCAGAAGGTTCTTCAGGTACCTTCTCACCACAAGGCACCTGGGAAAATTACATCAGCCAGCAAGGCAACCAAACGTGGACTCAAAGCACAGCCTAAAGAGTTGCCACACAAGGCTCCATAGGTGTCTGACAACCAATCAGAATACAAGCTCAAGATCAAAGGTCAGAGAGGGAATAAAACCAGGGATTTTCAGCATCTCAGCCCCTTTTTCTTCTTCACCCAACATCTTGAAGTATGTGATCCCCCTTTTCTGCTCAGGAGCTCAAGCCATGTGATCCTGTCCACCATTAAAATCATCTTTCTAAGCAGCCTCCATGTTCCCAGTATCTTTCCCCCCACTTGGAACTGAAACCAGAAGGACATGTCTTCCAATACCTATGAAAGAGGCAATAGAGCAAACCACTTCTGAAAAACCTTGCCAAGAAAACCGCAAGATGTGCTCTTTTTTACCTCAGTGTAATTTTGTATTGATCTAGCTGTATGCACCCTCTTTGTTTTGAATGGAAACGTTCAGGTTCTTTTTTCAGGGACACTAATTTTTACGTCCAATTAGCTATATGAACAGGGCCCTTATTGCCTGTCTATATAAAATACATCCAATAATATTTTGTGGCCTAACATCAGGCAAGTGCAATATATGATTTCATACTGACAACCAGCACTTTATACTGGATGCACTTTGGAATTATACATTCAGTTTGGGGGAGGCCATAAATATTGTCTCCTGAAAAATCTGATAAAATAGTCTCACCTTGACTACTTCCTGGCTGAAGAATCGGGCAGGCAAAAGCGTAGAAAAGAAAAGCAGAGTTTTGATGAACTGTAATATCCAAAACTATTCTAGAAACAATTACATTGTCAAATCTAAATTATTTGTTGAAGAGAAATGTAATGTAAATAGCAAGGCAACAGCATGTGCACTCAAAAAATAAATTGGATTTTAAATTATGCTGATATACAGCTACCCCAGATATAAGACGATGTTACATTTAATTCACGACATAGGTAAAGAATGATAATCTAGCTTTCATTATACATAATGTCACTTTTGCTAATGGAACTATAATTTTAAGTTGTTGCTTTGATTAAAAAAACAACAACAAAGAAACAAAAGAAAACTCTCCATATAGAAATGTAGTTTCACATATAGAGTTGCTACCCCAGATATGCAAAATGTCTCGGCATTGTTGCTTTGACCAATATACTCTCTCCCAGCTGGTGTTTTTCAAGAGGAATGGAAGTAGAAAGAATATTACTCTTCTTTACAGAATAATTTACCAACTCGTCTACCCTGCCAAGATCTATTCAGATACCTTCATCTATAGAGAAATGAGATTGGATATTATTCTATATAGTGAAGCATATCAATATGATATAAAATCTGATGCTATGCTATCATTTCAGTATCATAATCACAGACCATTACATTCACACAAGGCTTTGGGGATAGCTTTTCAATCAACAGAATATGTATTTCTTTTTAATCTTTCGTAAAGAAACCCCCCGAGTTCCGATTTAGTACAAATTACATCCAGCCCCAATTAAAACCAATAGATCTAAATGCACGGTGCCTTCTGAGGAGGTCCGGTTCAGAGATATCCCAGGTGCAGTTGGCTGAGGATGAACAGCGACTTTTAACCATGATCAGAATACTAGTTCATCAAAAAAGCATACTATAATGGCAGTTATTACGTCTGCCTCACAGAAAGGTCTTTCTGTAACATAAATATTTGTAGAGGACCAGACTGAGTCTGAGGATAAGATCAAATGGTGGTGGCACAGCGGTCAAAATGCAGTTTTGCAGGCTAATTCTGCTGACTGCCGGGAGTTCAAACCTAACCGGCTAAAGGTTGACTCAGATTTTCATCCTTCTGAGGTGGGTAAAATGAGGATCCAGATTGTTGGGGGTGACAAGCTGACTCTGTAAACTGCTTAGAGACTTATATACTGCAAAGCGGTATATAAGTGCTATTGCTATCAAAAGCATCATCAGTCTGGAGTCCTTACACTCCAGAAAGGACTTAAGTCTAACTCTCCTTGAAGTCCATTGACACTTAACTGGTGCCAATTTGACCCTTAATAGATCAGGTTCTTGTGTATAGGATTGCATGGAATAAATTCATAGTGTTTTTGAACTCTATCCCAACTCCTGGTTTCTTGTGCCTATCCCTTGTGCCTTGCCTCCCCACCAACTATTTAGCCTTGCAAAAAGAGTTAGATTTGGCAGAGAGACAATGAGAGCCGAGGTGGCACAGTGGTTAGAGTGCAGTACTGCAGGCTACTTCAGCTGACTGCAGTTCAGCAGTTCGGCTGTTCAAATCTCACCGGCTCAGGGTTGACTCAGCCGTCCATCCTTCCGAGGTGGGTAAAATGAGGACCCGGATTGTTGTTGGGGGCAATATACTGACTCTGTAAACCGCTTAGAGAGGGCTGAAAGCCCTATGAAGCGGTATATAAGTCTAACTGCTATTGGTATTGCTAATGAAGCTTTCTAGCTGACCTAATATGGGCAGTCCTTGATGCACGATCTCAGTTGAGCCCTAAATTTTTGTTGCTGAGTGAGACATGTGTTAGGTGAACTTTGCCCCATTTTACAACCTTTCCTGCCACAGTTGTTAAGCAAATCACTGCAGTTTTGAATTTAGCAACATGGTTGTCAAGTGAATCTGGGTCCCTCATTGACTTTGCTCATCAAAAGGTCGCAAAAGATGATCACATGACTCCTGGACAACCGTCATAAATATGACTCCGTTGCCAAGCAGCTGAATTTTGATCATGTCACCATGGAGATGCTGCGACAGTTGTTATGTGTTAAAAACAGTCCATCAGCTACTTTTTTAAGCTGTTGTAACTTTGAACGGTCACAGAATGAACTGTTGTAAGTCAAGGACTACCTATAGTGAAGACCACTCCAATGTGTGGTTTTAATTGTTCCTAGGTGTGGCTTTCACATATTTTGGTGCTGGTGGATATCCATAGGAAGGAAATGTCACTTCCAGATTGCAAAGGCCAGGTGAGAAGACATGGTGTGTAACTGCCTAACATTTGAAAAGTTAAAAGTGGGTTTAGAAGTTTAATTTAGCTGTTGGTTTTACCGGTTAATCATGTTTTTTTAATACTTTAGATCAGTTTAGACCAGCTCTGCTGGCTGGAGAATTCTGGGAGTTGAAGTCCACAAGTCTTAAAGTTGCCAAGTTTGGGAACCACTGCTTTAGATAGATGTCAGGCTAGGTGGGTTGGGTAAACAGCATTTTAGAAATTCACAAATGGTGTGTCTGCTTCGCAAGGGGGAGGAGTCATTTGCTTATATTTATCATATTCAGTGAGAGAAGACAATTTATGTATATATTTGTTTTGTTTCTTCTTTGTATGCACTTTTTTGTGTAGTCTTGTTTTTTTTTTCTCTCTCCCTTTTCTGGAGTTGGTATTTTAACATTTTGAACAAAATAAAAATTTATATTTAAAAAGAAAATAAAAGAGGGGTTGATCTATATACTCCTGGCGATGGTGCAGTGGTTAGAATCAGAGGTGATATTCAGCAGAGAATCAATAGCAGAAATTTTGAGTAGTAAATACCACTTCAAATACCACTTCTGACTGGTCCCGCCACATCTATTCCCGGCCTCCCGAGTCCCAGTGATGTGGAGGGAATGGGGATTTTGCAGTAACCTCCCTCTGGAGTGGGGAGGGAGTAGAGATTTTACAGTATCCTTCCCCTGCCACGCCCACCAAGCCATGCCATGCCCACCAAGCCAAGCCCACAGAACCGGTAATAAAAAAAATTGAATCCCACCACTGGTTAGAATGCAGTACTGTAAGCTAACTCACTGCTCACTAATTGGTTTGATCCTTACTGGTTCAAAGTTGACTCAGCCTTCCATCCTTCTGAGGTCGGTAAAATGAGAATCCAGATTGTTGGGGGCAATATGCTGACTCTGTAAATCGCTTAGAGAGGGCTGGAAAGCACTGTGAAGCGGTATATAAGCCTAAGTGCTATTGCTAATGGTGGAGATTCCTTGCCTTGGCCAATCTCCTTGGTACTGGCATCCAATAATAGCAGCAGACTGCACAATTAAGAAAAGAAGCTCAAATTCTCAGTACACCAACCGTACGAGTTGAGAAACTTTGTATTATGCCAGCTAGAGAAATGCAGGTGATTCGTTCTCGTTCTCTTTTGTGAAGAGGACAATGAGATTCCTCTTTAGACATAAATCTGAAAGGGCAGAATGAGACACATACTATCCTTCTTGCAAAACAAGCCAATGCTGGCTGATGCCTCTTTGTGCTCAGCTAATGACCAGAAAGTGGCCATTAGCACCAGTTCAGTTCTTCAGCAACTTCCTAAGTCTCCTTTTTGTTCCCATTTCAGTGACATAATCCCGCTCTCAGATGCTAAACTGCCAGAACTTCCTTAATATACAACCTCAATTTTTGAACACTTACGGTTTGTGAAATTGCCAAGAACATTTTTCTTTCCATTTTGTATTTTCTGCAAACTGTGCAGTTTAACAAGCCTGCAGAGTTTTGATAGCTCACAAACGGCATGCCTGCTTTCCTGGAACAATTTTTGGAGGGGTAGTCCTCCAACGGGACCTAGCATAGTAAACCCACAATCATAGAAAGATTCTGGATAATCCTCCTATCTAGTGTACTTGCAGGGTGAAAGAGAAATGCTAAAACGATGGTTCTTCTTAAACCTACATTTATTTATCAAGACAAATAGTATGGCTCAGAGGAAAAAATTGGAAGCAATTCTTTATTGCAAACCTTAACTACAGCTATAGCCAAAAAAATAATAATAGCATACAACCCTGGATATAAACAAACTAAAATGGAGAAAGGAGTCAATTTCTTGCCCTTAAATAGCAATAGCAATAGCAGTTAGACTTATATACCGCTTCATAGGGCTTTCAGCCCTCTCTAAGGGGTTTACAGAGTCAGCATATCGCCCCCACAGTCTGGGTCCTCATTTCACCCACCTCGGAAGGATGGAAGGCTGAGTTAACCTTGAGCCGGTGAGATTAGAACCGCTGAACTGCAGATAACAGTCAGCTGAAGTGGCCTGCAGTACTGCACCCTAACCACTGCGCCACCTCGGCTCTCTCTTGATAGCCTCCCACATACTATGGAACAATTGACCGATTCTCACTGAGGAGACATCAGATGTTCTCTGAGTGAGTCTGTAACCAAACAGAAAGAGACTCAGTGGTGGGATTCAATTTCTTTTACCACCCCACTCCAAGGGAAGGATACTGTAAAATCTCCATTTCCACCCCACTCCGGGGCAAAGATACTGTAAGATCTCCATTCCCTCCCCACCTCACTACCCTGCTTTGCAGCTCCACTCTCCAGTGCAGGGCAACAGAAGAAGACCCAACTGATCAGCTGGGACTTGGGAGGCAGAGACTAGATGGGGGCAGAGCCAGCCAGAGGTGGCATTTTCCGGTTTTCCAAATTACTCAAAATTTCTGCTACCGGTTCTCCAGAACCAGTCAGAACTGGCTGAATACAACTTTTGGAGAGGCTCATACAGATCCTACAGTTCCACTGGAAGTTACCTATAAGATTGTGTCCTGCAGTAAGGCGAAAGAGGATGGAGCTATTGTGAATGCTATCTATGTCTCTACATCTTCTCATTGCCAGCTTAATGGAGCACCAGCCTGGTCTGATCTTATTTATGTTTTAAAAAAATCCCTTAGATATACCCATGCTGCATAAAACAGTCCTAGATGGCTAACAAACAGCTATACAAATAATAAACATGATTTTTTAAATAAACTCTAGCATACCATGTCAGCCACCATAACACCATCCCCCTCAAACTACCCAAAGAGCTGCTGATACTGTTCTACAGAGGAATTATAGAGTCTGTCATCTGCACCTCTATAACTGTCTGGTTTGGCTCTGGAACCAAACAAGACAGACACAGACCTCAACGGATAATTAGAACTGCAGAAAGAAATTTGCTACCAATCTGCCTTCCATTGACGACCTATATATACTGCACTAATCAAAAAGAGGGCTGTGAAAATATCTACAGACATCTCACATCCTGGACATAAATTGTTTCAACTTCCTCCCTCAAAACGATGCTATAGGGCACTGCACACCAGAACAACAAGACACAAGGACAGCTTTTCCCCGAATGCCATCACTCTGCTAAACAACAAATTCCCATAACACTGTCAAATAATTTACTAAGACTGTATTACTATTATTCTTCTCTTCTATCCTAGTATCTGTTTCTTCCCACTTACGACCATAACCATGTTGTTTGTATATTTCAATTTATATTGTTTATTTGTTTACTAGTAAAATTTGATAGCTTATTAGTAACCTTGACTATCACTGTGTTGTATCTTATGATTCTTGATGAATGTATTTTATTCTTTTTATGTACACTGAGAGCTTATGCATCAAAGACAAATTCCTTGTGTGTCCAATCACACTTGGCCAATAAAGAATTCTATTCTATTCTATTCTATTCATAAAAAACCAATACAGGGCTGACCACCTATCCAATTTTAAGAGCCTTCTGGAAGGCAAGGAGAGCTATAGAAAAGTCTCACTTCCAAATTCCACAAGATGACAGCTTTTAATTGGGGAATCCAAAGCGAGCTCCTCCTATCCAATCTAATGAAACCACTAGATGTCATTAAGGAGAAGCTATCTGCAGTTCGGTGGTTCAAATCTCACCGGCTAAAGGTTGACTCAGCCTTCCATCCTTCTGAGGTGGGTGAAATGAGGACCCAGACTCTGGAGGCAATATCCTGACTCTGTAAACCGCTTAGAGAGGGCTGAAAGCCCTATGAAGCGGTATATAAATCTAACTGCTATTGCTATTGCTATTATCACTCAAATATTTACAAACTAGCCTCTTCTAGACAGCATACATTTGCCTTTATACAATAGTGCAATTTTGCTACTTCTCACAACTGGGATCCTTGGAGGGCCAGGATGGTTGACATAGCTGAATGGACATCTTGGGAAAGATCCCGTCCAGACTGAGTTCTTCCATGATTATGCCTTGATATACATAAGAAGTGGGTTGTATAACGAAGCAGCAGAAACACAGAATAAGTGCCATAGCCAACTCACTGCTGCCAACTCACTATGGCCAATTTTCCATGGGACAACTCTCCATGGCAGTGGTGAGTTTCAAAAAATTTTAGAACCTCTTCTGTAGGTGTGGCCTGCTTTCTGCAAGTGGCTTGCCGGCCATGTGACTGGGTGGGCATGGCGAACTTGGAAAATATGGTGAAACTCACTTAACAATGCTCTTGCTTAGCAACCAAAATGTTGGCTCATAAACTCTGCCATTTGAAGCACGCAAGTCTTAAAGCTGTCAAGTTATAAGACCCTTGCACCTCTAACCCTTTAGAAAAAAAAAACCAGTAGTGTTCAAACTTGACAGCTTTAAGACTTGTGGATTTCAACTTCCAGAATTCCTCCTCCAGTCACGTTGGCTCAGGAACTCTGGCATTGAAGTGTGCAAGTCTTAAAGCTGTCAAGTTACAAGACCCTTGCACCCCTAACCCTTTAGAAAAAAACTCAGGGGTGTTCAAACTTGACAGCTTTAAGACTTGTGGACTTCAACTCCCAGAATTCCTCCTCTCGCTCTTCATCTTGATGATATGCGGTTGGGCGGGGGGGAGGGAGCTGGAACCGGTTCTAAACGGCACTGTAGATTTGTGAAACCTCTTCTATAGAAGAGGTTAGAACTGGCATCTCCACCCCTGCTCCACGGCCACCTTGCTACAGGACAACTCACTCCAGGGCAAGACAACAATTCAAGTTAATTATTTAAAATAATGTAACAATTATTTCAATTTTTGTCATTCTCATTTCATTCTGTCCCTCCTTTTGCATCCTGTCTTTAATGATTCTATCCCACCATTTCTTCAATATTAATGTAACTCTTGTCCTGCAGTGAGAGTGTCCCATGGCTAGTTGGCCATGGCAAGTTGGTCACAGTGACTTGTCCTAGACCCGCAGAAACAGGATGGCACAGTTAACAATAATGCCACAAAGTTAGGCAAATCAGAGAAAACAAGACTAGAACAAGAAAAGTAACATCTACACCCTTTACAATAAATGTTTGGGCTAGCCACTGCAAGGATTGTTTTAACACCTGTTATTGAAGGACTTAAACTTCTGCCTATTTAAACATAATCTTTAAGTTAAGCATAACTTAACACTTAGAGCTGTGGTGGCTCTACGTCTGCTGACTGCGATTTGACAGTTCGAATCTCACCAGGCTCAAGGTTGACTCAGCCTTCCATCCTTCCAAGTCAGTAAAATGAGAACCCATATGGTTGGGGGCAATAAGCTGTCTCTGTAAACTGTTTAGAGGGGGCTGTAAAGGTCTATGAAACAGTATATAAATCTAAGTGTTATTGCTATTGCTATATAGTGGCCAGAAGGGTGGCATCCCATTAAGAGAACAAAGAGCAAAGTTGACAAATGATAAACCATAAGAAGACAAATACTTGATGCCTCAATAGAGCTCCATTGGGCTGAAAGTTAAATGAGATATTAAACTGATTAGTTGACTACACATATTAATATCAGAGAGCATATGACATCACTCAATCCCTTTTAACATTCTCTACATAAATAATATAGAGTTCAACATTATAAGAACCCCCAAAGCTGTAGACAAGCCATCATATTAGTGAACTGCTTCAAAAGGCTATGAAGTGTTTCGGAGGCAACTGATCCAATGTAGTACTTTGAAACTGGCCCCCACTTCGCTTCATAAACCTGCTTTGATGGATCAGTGAAACCTTTGTTGGTCCAAAGTAGTATTTGAAGTTTTGCATAGACTTAGGCTCTCCTAAGCTGTACGACTAAGTCTAAATCCAGCTTTATATTCTTAATGAGCTACAATTTGCCATGCTTTGCTCTTGGGTGTAATACCAGAGTTGTGAACAAATGAGATATACATGGATATAGATATAGAATATATGGTAAAATATATTTTTTTCCTGCCCAGGGCAAAATTTATCCTTTGGATGAAAGAACACGTTATTCAGTCTAATGCTTTCTATAGAAGGGAAGGGAGAATATTTACATAGAACTTTTAATGAGTTGCAGCTAAATCTCAGGTTCTTAAAAAGACAAGACAAACTCTGAATTCTAAAGAGGAATTCAGTTACTGGTGCATGCTATTTTAGCAGCCGCTTCAAGATGTATTGTATGTCCAGAGGATTTGCCCTGTAATCTTATAACCAAAGCATCTCAAGATGTTCCTTTTGATGCTGAGGGAGGAGGGGGCTCACAGTCATTTGCAGAACATTTTGCCCTTGTTACCCTTTCATTTTCTCCAACGTGCAAGGAAAGAGAATAAGTTCCAAAGAGTGAGGTTGAATTTTCCTTCCTCTCTAGTGGATAAAACCATTTCTTATTTCCATGGATTTTTGTTTCTGTATAGCGCAGTGTTTTTCAACCTTGGCAACTTGAAGATGTCCGGACTTCAACTCCCAGAATTCCCCAGCCAGCAAAGCTGTCTGGGGAATTCTGGGAGTTGAAGTCCGGACATCTTCAAGTTGCCAAGGTTGAAAAACACTGGCCTAGAGGGCTCTTTGGGCTATTGCAATATGTTATCACCACCAGGGTGTATCTAGATGTCATATATAAGGCTTGCTAAAGAGCAAGTGTGGATAACTAATTCTCCTATAAAAACAACACAAAAAAGTTCTACTTCTAAGGAAAGTTGTTTCATCAGAGTGCCAAAAATAAATTGACCCCCCTCTCTCTATACCAGTTGGTAGAAAGCCTCTCTCTATACCAGTTGGTAGAGAGAGGGATATTTTTTTTCATGCAGTTAAAGATCCAAATAAGTTCTGTGCTAGCCCAATCTTTATTCTTTCAGGTTGGCCAATATCCCCCTCATTTAAAGGAGATTGTAAAGCAAATTTTACATGCCAGTCAAATGAACAATACAGAAGGAACTGGAACTGGAGCAAACAGCCTGGACAAATTGACTCGAAAAACAAGTCACTGGCAGAGAAATGGTTCACTGGCTTGCCGTGATTCAGCCAAAAGTTGCACTTCATTGCAGAAAACACTCAGATTCCATTACACACTCTTGACTCTGATATGTAGCAAGTTTTGTCACTGTCATCCATTACCCTGCTCCCTGGCCATAGGAGATGGGGTCAGTTGCTTTCGCTGAGAATAATAAATGCACTGAGAATAATAAATTGCACCAGGGTAATTAGAGAACATTATATGACTAATTCCCTAGGACATTTGCTTTATAGCTGAAACAAAAGATTCTTTGGCTACACGTGGCAACAATTCTGAACAACCAAGAGAAATTCACAAGATGCTCAGAAAAAGAATCTCAGTTGTAAGCAACGTTGAGAAAAATCTGAATAACCTCTGGCATAAATCTGCAGAGCAATACAACTCTGCCAGATGTTGGCCAATTCTTGGGCCAACAATAATTGCTCTTGCCTGCTCTTGAATTCAGGTGTGTACTCTCTGCTCCAGGAACCTTAATTACCTCCACTCCGTAGATCTGGAGGAGGAGAATTTTTCCATAACATCATCTCCAGATGTGCCCTCTTGTGGAAAGATGATTTGCTCAAGCTTCTTGCCAACAGCTGGCTGAAGTACTATTCTATCTCCTGCAAGTCCTGATCCTACAAAGTTATCAGCTCCCTCATCAGAGGGCTGGGAAACAGCCATGACACCCAGGTATTACCTGAGTATTCCTACCTTAGCTGCAAAATTTTCCATGATTTCTCTGATCTTCTTTAAAAGATTTCATTTTCCATTTATTATGATGATTATATTCCTCTATTTGTTGACATTCTGCATTAAGATATCTTTCCTTGTTCTTTCTTGTTTGATGTTGGAAGTCTGCATTAATTCATCATACATCCTTTTTGTTGCCTAAGGCTTTTATCCTCTCTCTTTTTTTCCCCTGGCTAGCATGATAGCTTGTTCTGAAAGCCTCTTGGATCTTTTCCTCTTTGAAATGTTGGGTATATTTTTCTGCTTCAGTCTTCTCAGGGTCTCTTATCTCACCTATAGCTTCTCAGGTTCTCTTTGCATAAGGGGAGAATACTAAATTTGTTTCTTATTGATTCTACATTCTGACTGTGTGTTCACTGGGTTGTATCTTACTTGTACATCCACTCTTTAGTTTCTAAGTTTAAACCATGTACTTGACAATCAATAATTCATAATGTACTCGACAATCTGCACCTGGAGGTCTCCTGGCTTAACGGATTGCACTTTGCCACCTTCTGCTCCCTATTATGAGGTCAGCTTGATTCCAATAATTTCCATCTGGTGATGTCCAGGTGTAGAGTCTGCACTGCTGTTGCCTGAACTAGCTACGGTCAATTAAAAAAAAAAGATTTCTCTTTGCAAAGCTTCATTAATCTATCACTCGTATTATTGCATCTATTCAAGTCAACCTTTATCATTTATTTATTTGCTGGCTGGCTGGCTTACAGACCACCTCAATCCATAGTTGCTAAACTCCCTAATATGTAATTGGGATCAAAGACATATAAATCAAATTACAGACAACAGATTCATCAAAATGTTATAAAACCAGAAGTCATGGCTAAAACATTAATGACAATGATAACATGCATTTCAGGAGTGGGTTCCGGCAGACACTACTGCCGGTTCACTCAGGGGTGCGCTGCGCCCCGCATGCACAGTGCAATAAAAATTGTTCGGAGCATGCGCAGAAGCAAAGAAAACAAGAACCAGAGAACCGGTTCAGCGGGGTGGCAGGCCAGGGTTGCTATCAGTCCCAGTGACCCAGGCTGCCAAACCACTACGGTTTGGCTGAACCAGTCCGAACCGGTAGGAACCCACCACTAATGCATTCCATTGACAGGAGAGGTAATCATAACAATCCTGCCCCCTGGATTGCTTAAGTTACTCAATTCCTTCACTTTTGCAACTTTTGCAACCAATTACCCATGTCCTTTCTTGATATTGCACTTAGCACTTACTAGAATTTGTCTCAATGTTTCACTCTATTGCAAGGTTGCCAAACTCGAGGCCCACCGCCCGGATGTGTCACGCTCTGGCCACGCCCACACCCATTTTAGCAAAGAGGGAAAAGTTTCACCCATAGTGTAACACCACTGTGACGGCGCAAGTTTGTCACCCCTGCTCTATTGCATCTACTGTATATTAGGGGCATATCTCTGTGTAACGGTTCCACCACAAAACTGCAGTAGACAAAAGCGCGCTCGACGAAAGCGCTACGTGATTTGGAATTAATGGGAGTGAGGAAAACAGAGTGGGGGGAGAGAGGAAAGGAGAGGGAGAGGGAGGAAGGGGAGGGAGAGGGAGGGAGTAGGAGAGAAAGTGTGTGTGTGTGTTGTGTGTGTGTGTGTGTGTTTTAGGGGATTTTTTTTCCATATTCAAGTTCTTAATAGTAAGCAATAGTACATTTCCAATGGGTTTTATGATATTTTATCAATGAAAACTCTGAACTTTTGAGTTCTTTTTTTCCTATTTGTTCTGTTTCTTCTAATTTACTGGAATCCTCAAAGTAACCACTAGGGTGGCTTATTGAATAGAGTAAAGAATGACATCCTAGTACAGATCAACAGAGCGACATCAGGAATGTAAAGCAACTGCCTACTAATAATTTTAATTAGTATTTAAATGCGGGCTTGTAGAACCACATAAAATATATATATTACACTGATATTAAAACAAAGCAATTCAACCAATTCAACAAAGCAATAGAACCTTTTCCTGAGTTAAACTGTTACTGCATCGGATTCCTCCTGTCTAGACTTTAAGATGGACCAGCGGGATTAAGCTATATTCATTCTTTCATCAATATAGATTTATTGCCACGAAGCGCATAATTTCCACATTTATTTGTTCTTGCAATTTGCAGCCAAACAATATATATTTCCAGCTGCATTACTAGAAGACAATTGTGGATCAATATGATCATGTTAATTTTTAAGAAGCGATTGTAAGGTCAGCAGGACACATTCTTATAACATATTATCCTCGGCTAGTGATTTCATTGCTTAAAGGCACACGGCTTCTCATTTCTCAGGCACAGAAAATAACTCTGCAAATATTGCATGCAAGCAAAAATAGTGTTAACCCTCCATGCAACCTGGAGCACTAACTCGGACCAATAAAATCCTTTTGTGAATAGCGCATTATGAATTCCAATATCATCAATGGGATTGTTTCTGACCTTAACACTAATGGCTTAATAAAAATTAAAATAAAATGGAAGTGGAGGGAAAAAAAACACCACAGCCTTTTGTGCTTGTTACTGAGATTAAGATAACCTTTAACCTACTCACATTAGGATAATCTTTCATTTTAAGCTCCAAGGCGTGGTCCAAGAGAGGGTATATATTTCTCTCTCTCCCACCCATGTGCTTTTTCTTTTGCCCAGGACCAAAAAACCCATGTGTTCCTGTCCACCATTAAACTATCTTTCCAAGCAGTCTCTGTGTTTCCAGTGTCTTTTGTCAGGCCTGCAGTTATATTTGCTTGTGGATCTCAGGCACTGGTGGGTTTCAAAAAAATTTTGAACCTACTCTGTGGGTATGGCCTCCTTTGTGGGAGTGGCTTGCCGGCCATGTGACCTGGTGGGAGTGGCTTGCCGGCCATGTGTTTCTTTCTTTCTCTTTCTTTCTTTCTTTCTCTTTCTTTCTCTCTTTCTCTCTCTCTCTTCCTTCTTTCTTTCTTCCTTCCTTCCTTCCTTCCTTCCTTCCTTTCTCTCTCTCTCTCTCTCTCTCTCTCTCTCTCTTCCCTTCCTTTTGTATCTCTGTCCCTTTTTCCTTTTTTCTTTCATCTCTCTCTCACACTTTTTCTTTCTTTTTTCTTTTTTTCTTTATTTCTTTCTTCCTTTCTCTTTCTCTTTCTCTCTCTGTGTGAGTCTGTGTGTGTGTGTGTGTGTGTGTGTGTGTGTGTGTGTGTGTGGTGAATTTCAAAAAATTTTGGAACTTCTTCTGTAGATGTGGCCTGCTTTCTGGTGGAACCTCTTCTAACCGGTTCAGTAGATTTGACGAACCGGTTCTACCAAACTGGTGCGAAATGGTAAGAACCCACCTCTGATTTCAGGCCTGCCACACTTTCTATTATTCTACTCTGCATTTTCCATTGTGGGAAAATGGGAGGTGGGATTGTAAGGAGTTACCTACTATGTAGCCATAACAAAATTCTTTCTAGGAAGCCAAGGTCATCCTTTGTCTCTCTGCACCTCTGCACCTGACCGGAACTGGATGGGTGGAAGCTGCCAGCATGGCAGTGGAAAATTGGACCATGTGATGGACTTGTGGGTGTGGGGGCAAGATCTTGAACTTTCAACTGGGTGAGAAAACCAGGAAGCCTTTAGATTTGGGGTTTCCCAGATGTGCCAGCATGGGTCTCTTAATAAATTGGAACTTTGAACAATACTTTGCCTTGGACTTAGATTTACTTTTGGGTGCTGTTTGGAACCCTGACACATGGAACTAAATCCAGATGGACATTTCTTCCAACAGCACCGAGTGCAGCAGCAGAAGAAGACAGGAGAAACGTCCATCAGGGTTTTAAAGGATTAATTTTTCCCCTCTTTGCACTTTCCTACTTAGCAGAACACTGTACACTCAAAGCGTTGTCCTAAGTAAGAGCCGAGGTGGCGCACTGGTTAGAGTGCAGTACTGCAGGCCACTTCAGCTGACTGCTATCTGCTGTTCAGCGGTTCAAATCTCACCAGCTCAAGGTTGACTCAGCCTTCCATCCTTCCGAGGTGGGTGAAATGAGGACCCAGACTGTGGGGGCAATATGCTGACTCTGTAAACCGCTTAGAGAGGGCTGAAAGCCCTATGAAGCGGTATATAAGTCTAACTGCTATTGCTATTGCTAAACTGCCACCTAGAATCACAGAATCAGTTGGAGTATGGTAGGGCTGGATGAGATCTTGGAAGTCTTCTACTCCAACCCCTTGTCCAGGACAGGAACCAAATTCCTTTTCCCCCCCTCATTTTCCATCCCATCATTTCAAACTCAACAAAATTAGTTTCTCAAAGGACAGATTTTGCTTGCACAAGAAAATGAAACTGGGAGATTTTTGCCTCCTCCTTCAGAACACAAGAAATCCCAAGGCATAATCTTACAATTGGGCCAAGGTGGCGCAGTGGTTAAATGCAGCACTGCAGGCTACTGCTAGATCAGCAGGTCAGCGGTTCAAATCTCACCGGCTCAGGGTTGACTCAGCCTTCCATCCTTCCGAGGTGGGTAAAATGAGGACCCAGATTGTTGGGGGCAATATGCTGACTCTCTGTAAACCGCTTAGAGAGGCCTGAAAGGCCTATGAAGCGGTATATAAGTCTACTGCTATTGCTATTGCTATTACAAAAGATAGGACTGGATCTGAGAGCCATACAGCACAGCTGGGAGCTGTGCTGGCTGGAAGGAGGGAAGGTGTTACTGAAGAAATGAAAATCACCAGTGTATGTTGAAGATACCACTCTTGAGGCTTGAAGACCTAAATAAAGAGTACTACTTCTAGCCTCCCCATTTCCACTGACGGTTGCCCTCTCTCTGCTGGGTAGCAGGAGAGGAATAATTTTCATAGAAAATAAATCTTTATCGCTCCAAAAGCTTTATAACAGCTTCTATAGTGTGCCTTGCTCTCACTGCTATTTTCCTCAGCGGTAAAAATGGGAACTCTGCCATTAATAACTGCTGAGCTGGCTAGGCCTCTGAAGAGCCTGGTATCTCGTTGCTTGACAATTTACAGAGATGAAAGGTGCTAATCTCTGTTCTGAAGTAAAACCTATCACCTGCATCATCAGAGCTGTTTTTTTTTCCCTAGTACTTACTGGAATTACACCTAAGAAGGAAAAAGAGAAACTAATAAAACTCGAGACTGGGTTACATGTCTCCCTCTCCCTATCTGTCTGTCTCAGACTGTCTATCTGTCTTTCTCTCTCTCTCTCCCCCTCTCTTTCTCCCCTCCATTCCTCCCTCTCTCTTTCTTTCTCTCCCTTTCTCTTTCTCCCACCCTCTTTCTCTCTCTCCCTCCCTCCCTCTCCCTCTCCCTTTCTCTTTCTCCCGCCCTCTCTTTCTCTCTCCCTCCCTCCCCCTTTCTCTCCCTCTTTCTCTTTGTTCAATTGACACCAGCCAAACAGTGGTGAAATCTATTTATTTTGGCCACCAGTTATGTGGGCGTGGCTTGGTGGGGTGGTGGTCATGTGACTGGGTGGGTGTGGCCAATTTTTTTTCACTTTCTAAAGCATTTTTTCCTGCCTATTCACCAAAACCGGCAGGAAATGAATGTTTTAAACAGCAGGGAGGGAGAGGAAGCTTTCCACGATCGTGCCGCTCACAGCTGAGCCGCGCGATCCTCGGAAGCTTTTTTTTAACTACTGGTTTGCAGAACCAGGGACAATAATCCCTACCGGTTCAGCCGAACCAGGCCGAACCGGGAGGATTTCACTCCTGCAGCCAAGCATTTACAGAAAGCAATTTGGGAAAAAATATTCTTTAGGCCAGTTTAAGATTTGTGACCTTGAGGAGAATGGCACCGAGAACATTCCTGTAGAATCCCCTATGATTCATAACATTATAAGGCATAATTCAAGATCAAGAGAATTCATCATTTCTGTTCCTATTGCATTGTTCAGAACAGCCTTAGACCATTGCAGCTTCTTCTGGGCACTACATTGATTGGAAGACATTGATAACTGGAAAGTGTCCAGAGATGAGAAAACATGATGAGGGAAGGCCTGGAAGAAAAAGCTTATGAGGAACACTTTGGGATGTTGGGGGACAATGTTTAACCTGGGGAAAGAGGAGATGTTAGCTGTTCTTGCAGCATTGGAATATTTGGTTTTGTGTAGATTGTTTTTGTTTTGCTCACAGCCCAGAGTGGCTTTGGACCAGAGGTGGGTTCCTACCAGTTCGCACCTATTCGGTAGAACTGGTTCGTCAAATCTACTGAACCGGTTAGAAGAGGTTCCACCAGTGGACCCGGAAAGCAGGCCACACCTACATAAGAGGTTCCAAAAATTTTTGAAACCCACCACTGGTCCTTGGATAGGATTATTCTACACTATCATGCTCATATTTATAAAACTCAGTGCCTCTGTGAAAGGTAAGGATGACTACTGCGTTTGTGGTGCAATCAGAACATTGCGTGTGTTGAAGTTGTTTTAACACAAACCAAAGATGCCTTTTAAAAAACAAGTTTACATCATATTCTTATGCATGCCAGTGCTGTGTGAGAGGTAATTTAAGGTGGTTCTGACAAGTGTTGTTGGCATCTTCATATCCGGTCACATGGGCAGCAAGCCACTCCCATCCAGTCACATGGGTGGCAAGCCACTCCCACAAATGAGGCCACGCCCACAGAGTAGGTTCGAACAATTTTTGAAACCCACCACTGCTTTGGACAAATAGACTATCATATAAATTGGGCAAACAAATACATAAAGAATTAAGATGGGGCAGAAATATTCAATGTTGATTCACCAGACTGAAGAAAAAACAATAGGTTTTAACTTCAAGAATATGAGAAAGAAATGCTGGATACTCCTCCCTGAGAGATGTTTATAGAGAAGTTAGATAACTGTTGTGGCCCGGCAGGATCCGTTGGAGCTGCCGCCAGACTCCGACAGCGAGGGGTCTTATGAGTCAGCCCTGGAGGAGGTGGAGGACCCTGGACAGGGTGCCAACTCCGATCAGGGCGAGGAGAGACTGGTTGGCCACCAGGTGGTGGCGGAGCCTTGGATCAGAGGGAGTGTTCAGGAAAACACTTGTGAGTTATTTCAGGATGCACGCTGTCGAAGGGCTACTCGACGGAAGGAACACTTGCATAATTGTAGGAGATGATTGCGCTTAGCTGATGCTGATTAAGATCCTCTCCTGATTATAAAAGAGTCTGTTTGTGCCACACCCTGTTTGCAGGAGTCAACGTTCACGTTCATGATTCAGAGAAACCAACTTGGAGAAGTGGTTTGCTATGAGAGCTTGCTTGCATTGCCTAGGTTTGTAGTACTTACTGCCAGAGTGCTTATCTCTTTGTTTATTTTGGGCTTGCAGCCAACAAGAGTCTGGACTGATTAAAACATTCTTGTTTTGGCTTTCGTTCCTGGGTGGAGAAGGGGCGGGGCAGAACAGATAACTATGAAGGAGTATATGAATCAATATTGGCTATTTGTTTTTATTATGAATTGCTTATGCTATGCCAATTACCTCCACTAGACCAATAAGATCCCACAGACTAGGCCTCCTCCGAATTCCATCAGCCGGCCAGTGTTGACTGGCGACTACCCGGAGGAGAGCCTTCTCTGTGGCTGCTCCGACCCTCTGGAACGAACTCCCCGTGGAGATTCGTGCCCTCTCCACCCTCCAGGCTTTCCGCATAGCCCTTAAAACCTAGCTGTTCCAACAGGCCTGGGGCTAAAGACTCGTTGCCCCACTCGAATGGTATGACTGTTGTGCTTTTAACTCTGTATGATTTTATGTTTTTTTTGTCATTTGTTTGTATTTCCCCTCCCTTGAGTTGTGAGCTGCCCTGAGTCCCCTCGGGGAAAAGGGCGGCATATAAATAAATTAAAACTAAACTAAACTAAACTACTATATAATTGTAACTGATTAAACTAATATTTGCTGTTTGTTTCTAATATGATATACTGCTATAATTCATTTATTAGGGATTCAGTTTTGTTATTGGCTTCTGCTTATATTATTATATGCTGTTAGAAAATAGTTGTTAGGAACTAATTCTAGCTTAGTAAATTGTAACCTTAATACTGCTTGGCATTAGTGCAAAGTTTACTATCTCGCGGCTGTATCTCGCTTCTATTCTTGACTTTAAAGCTAGGCATATTCTTGAAAATAGAGAAGAAATTGTTACCCAGGAATATCAAGCCCCATAGATAAAGAACAGAATAGGGAGTTTTCCTACCTCATAAATCCTGAAAGCATTCTGACGAATAAACAACTTGGCCAAGGGGGAGGGGGAGCTGTCCCCATAGATAAGATGGACAGAGACAGGGGCCAGAACAAAGGAACTCTTTAAAGATCATGTTGGTAACGAACCTCTTGTCTCTAATTGGGTAAACTTTGCTTCTATCTGTGTAAAATGTATATAATATTCAGAGCCACTCTCCCAGAGGGGTGGCTATTCCTTACATGCATTTTGTTTGTATGTTTTGGATATAGTTTTGTCACCCAGCTTTTGTTATGGCCATAAATAAAAGTTGATATTTTTTGCAAGCCTCATCTCGAGTCTCACTCTCTTTGGAATCTCAGTGGTTCAAGGGAAACTTCTGGCACCTTCCAACCATCTGACAGAAGTTGCAACAGATTGCTGCAATGAGCATAGAAATAGACTATGTGATCTCCAAGATTCCTACTAACTCTTACATTCTGTAGTTCTGGAACACATTTGTTTGCAGATAACAGGTCGAAAGTAAAGTACAAGAGAAATTGAAACCTTGGTTACAAAACTACATAGTTACAACAGAATAAAACTTAAATGGCTCTAATGCAGACAAAGTAATGATTACTCAGTCATAAGGCCCCCTTTTAACCAATATTAAGAACATCCTGGGAGTTTTGTCAAACAACAGTTATTTGATGTATAGCAGACCTTGTTGGTAGCAGAGTCAATAAGGCTATGCAATGCTTCAAATTCAAAGGCAAAAAAACCCCTCCTCTTCAGAGCCCAGAAGGGCAACGCATGTAACATCTGTTTGGAATATCTTAAACCAAACATGTTTTTTTTTCTCCAGTACTGTATTGTCATTGCTTTAAGAAGTTGCCAAAGGGTGCTACAAGACATCTCCCTCACAATTCAAAGCACCTCTTGGCCTTCTGATCCAAAATACGGCATCTCCTCAAGAACTAATAATAAGGAATTCATTTCATGACAGGTTCCAGCATAAAAATGACAAAATAAAAGAACATATTCCACTACTTCCATTTCATGGTTACTGCCGAAACGAGTTTTGTTAAGGACCAGCCTACCTCACAGGTGAAATAACTTGGAAGTGGCCTTGCGACTTGCATTTTGAGTGGGGTTTCCATCGTTTCTGTGGAACCACTAAAGAATTTATTGTCAATGGACAGTTTAAAAGACTCACACAAAAACACTATTTTCGCAGCTGGAAAATAGTGAACCCTGAACTATTCCACGTAGACCTGAACAATAGAATTATTTTCATTAAACAGAAAATAGAATTGTTTTCATGAAATGCTCGTGCAATCTTTAAAAGCCACATGTTTTACATGCAGAAGTTAAAATAGTGAATTGTGGCTTTTCTCACTCCTGGAAAACTCACTGGATTATTATGGAGTGGAAATGATAAGAAGATCCTCCTCCCCTCCTGCCCTCCCCGCAAAAAAAAAAAAAACCACAACAACCTAAGCTATCCTGAGAGAAAGAAGAAAAACAAGAAAAGAAAGAAAGAAAAGAATAGAAAAAGAAAGGAAGGAAGGAAGGAAGGAAAGGAAGGAAGAAAGAAAGAAAGAAAGAAAGAAAAGAAAGAAAGAAAAGAAAGGAAGGAAACAAAGGAAGGAAGGAAGGAAGAAAGAAAGAAAGAAAGAAAGAAAGAAAGAAAGAAAGAAAGAAAGAAAGAAAGAAAGAAAGAAAGAACAGACATAGCTACTCTACTTCAAAATAGCCACCTGTCCAGCTTCCTTTAGATGTATGAACTCCAAATCAAAATTATATTCAAGATGTACCATCAATGAAAAATCATTGGGAAATACATTTTTAGATCTATCCTGATTTTTTTTTAAAAAAAAAGGAAACAAAACCAGCAGGGAAGCGTCATTTATTAATCACACAGAGAACAAATACAGAAATGGAAATATAGCGATAGAAGTAAATAACTACGACATTTAAAATGCAGCTTTTTGAGTAAGATATTCAGATTGGAGGTTTATCACATAAAAACACAAAAGCAAATGCTATTTTTTTTTCATAGTGAACAATTAATGAATAAATGTAAGTAGCAGGATGTGGCCTCTCATATCTCTCTGGCAAGAGTTTGACTTGAAAACTTCTTGTCCCTTATAATTGTAGTATAAACATCTGAATTAACTGACTTGTAGAGCAGTAGTAATCAAGAATTCTCATATTCATCACCAGTCTTTTCTCATTGTCATTGTATTCCTATTTATAGTCTGATCTTGTATGATCTTTGACTAAAGCTAAATAATGAGGTCAATGTTTCAAAGACTGGGAACCAAAAACATTCAGTTTTGTCCTCTCAATTATCTGTCTTAAAACTACTTAAGCTATCCTTGGGGAATATGTTTCCTATATTCTCACATCTCCCTGTTAAGTATTACAGGAACAGTTTGGGGCTGATGGACTGTTTCGGGTGTTTTGTTTAATTTTTCTTCTGGTTAGATATGACCTTAAATATTTATAAATTATCTCACTAGATATCTCTTTTTGAAGGCAAGGTTTTTTTTTAAGGAAATCCATTATCTGCTTAAAAGAGGAAAGAAAGTATGATGCCCTTTGAAAAGACTAGGAATCAAGAGATAAGTTTGCAATCAATCAGAATTGCATTAGCAGTTGTTCCGATATTTGAGGGGCTGCCACGAAAAATAGAGGGTCAACCTATTTGTGACCCATTTGTTAATATGTTCTTATGTACTGACCACATTATACCTAACATTGATTCATACTTTCTGACATATTAAGCATCTTTGGTTCTCCATTAAATCCTCACTTTATAATTTTCATTTAACCTCACTCCACAAAGATCTGGCTACCTTCTTCACTTCTTTTGCATCCTTTCCCTTTCTCCAAGTTTCATAAATATTTTTTTTAATTAAGTCAGAACTCTATGTTGATTTATTTGAAGATCCATTTGTTTGATGTTTTGACATTCCACAGTATTCCCAGAAGTCTTCTCCAACACCTAAGTTCAGAAGCATCCTTATCTTATTTTGCTTCTTCAAAATCTAACTTTGGTTTCCCAGAGTGTCACAGGGAAATCCATGGCTTACACAATTCTTATATTTTGAAGCATAGGCACATTATCTGACTCCTTTTATCCATAATATAGTACATTTCCCCCCCTATGTTCCATCTGGTGATGCCCATCAGTGGTGGGATTCACTTACCTTTGCTACCGGCTCACTACGCTCACACACACCACATTCTGTGCATGCGCAGAATGTTGCACATTATGTCAGGGTGGATGGGTGGAGCCTCCAGCAGCAGCCACTACCAGTTTGCCCAAACCGGTAAGAACCGGCTGAATACCATCTCTATGCCTATGGATAAAGGCATTTTGGTTGTTTGAAGACTTATGAGGAAATAATGGGAGTTACATAAATAGATAAATCTGTCTCCTGCTTCATTTCAGTTTCCTAAACTATATAATCCAACCTCCTTCCTGTTTCCAGCTTTGACATTTCTAGTTTCCAGTCGCAAGCAGCATATCTTGCTTGCATGTTCTGTCAATTTCAAATTGAATTTGATCATAAAACTTATCAACATCCCTTTTTTTTCTGTTTTGGTGGTCAAAGAATAAACTTGAATGGTTGTCATATTGAACAATTGTCCATGGAGTCTAATCGATAATATTCAATTATTGATTATATTGTACCAAAGTACTGTTCTTGCTGTACCTTTCCTTACTTATTGTTCCTTCTTTATTCTTCATGTCCTGAGTCATAAATAGGGTGATCATCTGACTGAAAGTATCTCAACTCACTGATATCTTTGTATTGTATTGTATTGTATTTAATTTATTTGTATGCCGCCCTTCTCCAGGAGAAACTCAGGGCGGCGAACAACTCAGGGGGGAAAGGGGACATAAACACAGTACACATAATTAAAATACACGAAAATCACACAGCCATACAAGTCGAGAGGGGAGGGGAACTCATCAACCCCAGGTCTGCCGGCACAGCCAGGTTTTGACGGCTTTCCGGAAGGCCTGGAGAGAGGTGAGGGTCCGGATCTCCGTGGGGAGTTCATTCCAAAGGGCCGGAGCTGCTACAGAGAAGGCCCTCCCCCAGGTAGTAGCCAGATGGCATTGGCTAGTGGACGGAACCCGGAGGAGGCCGACCCTGTGAGATTTAAGGGGTCTTTGGGAGGTAATTGGCAGCAGGCGGTCTCTCAAGTACCCAGGTCCAATACCATGAAGGGCTTTATAAGTTATGACTAGCACTTTGAAGCATATCCGGAGACCGATCGGTAACCAGTGCAGCTCGCAGAGGATAGGTGTAACGTGGGTGTACCAAGGTGCACCCACAATCGCTCGCGCGGCTGCATTCTAATATCTAAGATATTAGTCTGTAGTCATTTCATTTCATCTTTCACTCTGTTGAGCTTTCCGTCTGTTCCGCCTTCATACCATTCAATGTTCCCATAGTAATTCTGCCTTTGCAGCTTTGGATTTTCTTTTCTGTATGGCAACACCAGCCACTAGATGCTCCAAAGGCTTTAATCTAATCATAAACACCATTAGCACTTCTTCAGTAGTGTGTTGAGTGCCATCTGGCACTTTATCAATCCAGCATTTTATATTTCCTATCCATGTGGTTTTCTTGGTGAAAAAAAAAAAATACTGGAGTGGTTTACTGCCTTCTCCTGCACAGTGGGAATTGATGCCTTTGCCACTTTGTCACTAAAGTGGTTCTCTGGCATCTTCATACAGAAAAGAGATCTTTTGGTGCAAGGATTAGAATGCAATACTTTAAGCAAACTCTGCCCACAGCCTGGAGTTCGTTCCTGACCAGCTCAAGGTTGACTCAGCCTTCCATTCTTCTGAGGCTGGTAAAATGAGGGGATTGTTGGGGGCAAAATGCTGACTCTGTAAACTCAGAGAGGGTCATAACGTACTATGAAGCAATATATAACTCTTAAGTTCTATCGCCATTGCTACATCGCTAACACCAAATATAGGTTACTGCTTGCTTTAGATGGGCAGCTGGAATGACCTTCGTGTTCTGGATGATCCTTCTAGGAATATAACCTCTTGGCATGCGCTCCTAGCAATTTTTACTCATTCTTTCATGAAGCACCTCCCTTGCCACTATAAAGCAGTACTGGAGACCTTGAGGGTGGGGGCTATACAGGTAGCCCTTGACTTCAATCAAGCCCAAAAATTCTATTGCTAAGTGAGACAGTTGTTAAGTGAATCCATTTTATGACATTTTTGCCACCGTTGTTAAGAGATTCACTGCAATTGTTAAGTTAGTAACACGTCTTTAAAGTAAATCTGGCTTCCTCATCGACTATGTCAGAAGTTGCAACTGTCATAAATATGAGTCAGTTGCCAAGACTCTAATTTTGATGGTGTGATCCCTGGGGATGCTGCAATGGTTGTAAGTGTGAGGAATGGTCACATTTTTTTTCAATGTGGCAACTTTGAACAGTCACCAAATAAATGGTTGTAAGTCAGTGGTGGGTTTCAAAAATTGTTTGAACCTACTCTGTGGGTGTGGCCTCCTTTGTGGGAGTGGCTTGCCACCCATGTGACCGGATGGGAGTGGCTTGCTGCCCATGTGACCGGATATGAAGATGCCAACAACACTTGTCAGAACCACCTTAAATTACCTCACACACAGCACTGGCATGCATAAGAATATGATGTAAGCTTGTTTTTTAAAAGGCATCTTTGGTTTACGTTAAAACAACTTCAACACACGGAATGTTCTGATTGCACCACAAACGCAGTAGTCATCCTTACCTTTCACAGAGGCACTGAGTTTTATAAATATGAGCATGATAGTGTAGAATAATCACATCCAAGGACCAGTGCTGGGTTTCAAAAAAATTTTGGAACCTCTTCTGTAGGTGTGGCCTGCTTTCCGGGTCCACTGGTGGAACCTCTTCTAACCGGTTCGGTAGATTTGACAAACTGTTTCTACCGAATAGGTGCGAACTGGTAGGAACCCACCTCTGTTGTAAGTCAACCATTAAGTTGACAAGCCCCATTAAGGCAACCATTAACTGAGTCTTAACCAAAAATGTGGCACCTGTACTTTCTTTCTCATAAGAAATAGGGCCTGCTCACATGTAACAGATAAAATAAATGATTAATTAAAACACCTTACTGCTTTTTTTCAGAATTCCAGCTTGAAGAGAAATCATTGCTGTTTTAAAAGTCACATTAATGTAGTGCCCTGAAAGTTAAATCAAGTTGGACTGCTTTAATAAACTGCACAGAAATGTTAAACTTGCACTGTTTCTAATTGTGTCTTCCTAATCATTTTTGAGGGAGGTGTATCCTTATGGTATAAAAGCACCTGACCCTTTCCCAGCGTTAAGCCAAAATAAACTTATTTCAAGGTAAGTTAAGTATGGGTTTGCAGTCTAAGCTTCTTGAATAGTAGATCCGTGGGAAACCAGTTCTGAGTTTATTGGAGGAGGAATAGAATAACATTTTTGAATAAAACAACAGCAACAAAAAAGGCAATGCAATCTTGTTACATTTATTTGTTGATATTTTTCAGCAGCCGGGACTAAAACACATCAGCAGAAATGCTTGGTGGAATACATGCTGGGAAATCTCAGGTAATAAAGACAGGAAAACATAGGCATTTTTAATACTCTTTTGTGAGTTGCTGCTGTCACTCTTCATTCTTTGCCTCCCCCTCCCCCCCCGTGCTTCTATCTTTTTTTTTCCTCCTCAGAGAAAAGTTGATCATTGCCTGTACCTTCACCTTCTTCTTTTACTCATGGGTGTCAGCCTTGTCAATCACCGTGCAATGATGCAGCTCATGAAAATGTGTCTCAGCAAGTGGCAGGGTGACCTTCAGCTCTCTCCTTTGTTGTGACAAACGGGTTTCATTCGCCCGCTGAAGAAATGAGCACTCCCCAATTCTACCTTGCCTTCCCCAGCCAAAATAGATTCTGACTTTTAGAAAAGGAAGGGGAGAGGAGGCTCAGGTGCCCCCCCTCCCAAATCCTTTTCTTTAGCACAAGTTGAAACCCGCACAGCTTTCGCTGGAGTTTGAACAAAAACACGTATGTGGCTATACAATCTGCCTCTTTCAGTGGACCAGCTTTTCATGCTGACAACAAGAGGCAGAGAAGTTGTAGGGAACTCAGACTTCTCTTGTCGTGATGTGTAGACGGGTTAGCCTTTTCCTAGGCAACATTGTTTATTCAGGACTGCAAGGTCATCCCAGATATTGACCAACTAACAAGGCTTGTTGGAAAGCAGCACTCGGCCCACACACTTTCTGGGTTTTTTTAATTTTACTTGTATCATTTATATGGCCACCTGTCTCACATAAGTGACTCTAGGTAGTGTACAAGGATTAAAAACACATACTAAACCACACGTGATGTATTTCTTTCCTGCTTTTATTATTTATACAAATAACCTAAGGTGGCAAAGGTGACCATACTGTAAAAGCTGAGGTGGTGCAGTGGTTAGGGTGCAGTACTGCAGGCCACTTCAGCTGACTGTTATCTGCAGTTCAGCGGTTCAAATCTCACCAGCTCAAGGTTGACTCAGCCTTCCATCCTTCCGAGGTGGGTGAAATGAGGACCCAGACTGTGGGGGCGATATGCTGACTCTGTAAACCGCTTAGAGAGGGCTGAAAGCCCTATGAAGCGGTATATAAGTCTAACTGCTATTGCTATTGCTATTGCTAAAATCTCCATTTCCATCCCACTCCAGGGCAAGGATACTGTAAAATCTCAATTTCTATCCCAATCTAGGGCAAGGATATTGTAAAATCTCCATTTCCATCCCATTCCAGGGCAAGGATACTGTAAAATCTCAATTTCTTTCCCAATCTAGGGCAAGGATATTATAAAATCTCCATTTCCATCCCACTCCAGGGCAAGGATAATGTAAAATCTCAATTTCTATCCTACTCCAGGGCAAGGATAATGTAAAATCTCCATTTCCATTCCACTCCAAGGCAAGGATACTGTAAAATCACAATTTCTATCCCAATCCAGGGCAAGGATATTGTAAAATCTCCATTTCCATCCCATTCCAGGGCAAGGATACTGTAAAATCACAATTTCTATCCCAATCCAGGGCAAGGATATTGTAAAATCTCCATTTCCATCCCACTCCAGGGCAAGGATACTGTAAAATCTCAATTACTGTCCCACTCCAGGGCAAGAACACTGTGAAATCTCCATTTCCATCCCACTCCAGGGCAAGGATACTGTAAAATCTCAATTACTGTTCCACTCCAGGGCAAGAACACTGTGAAATCTCCATTTCCATCCCACTCCAGGGCAAGGATACTGTAAAATCTCAATTACTGTCCCACTCCAGGGCAAGAACACTGTGAAATCTCCATTTCCATTCCACTCCAGGGCAAGGATATTGGAAAATCTCAATTTCCATTCCACTCCAGGGCAAGGATACTGTAAAATCTCCATTTCCATCCCACTCCAGGAAAGGATATTGTAAAATCTCCATTTCCATCCCACTCCAGGGCAAGGATACTATAAAATCTCAATTTCTATCCACTCCAGGGCAAGGATAATGTAAAATCTCCATTCCTTCCCCACTCCAGGGCAAGGATATTGCAAGATCTCCATTCCCTCCCCCTCCCCACTAACTTGTTTCCCAGCTCCGTTCTACTGTGCAGGGCAACAAAGGAAGGCCCAGCCAATCAGCTGGGACTTGGGATGCACCAAATAGAAGCGGGTGGAGCCAGCCAGAGGTGGTATTTGCCAGTTCTCCATACCACTCAAAATTTCCTCTACCAATTCACCAGAACCAGCCAGAACTGGCTGAATGCCACCTCTGCATTCACTCATCCCTCTACATTTGTTAATAAAACTGTCCTCAACCACCCCGAAATTATATTATAATATTTTTTTTTAAAAAAATTTAAATCTAGCAAGATATCATGCCAGAATGTCAGATGAGCCCCTCTCCCCAGTTAACAAAAAAATAAAGTGAAAAAAGAAGAGAAGCATGTTGCAAGATTCTATCCCTACAGCTGTTACAATAAAAGGAGTGCAGGTCTGCATGAGGTTGGGTTCTTAGGCTGGTGTTTTTTAAGGCGGACATTAGAGAATGAGTAGCAAACTGCTTTTGTATTGCTGCCAAGAAAACAAAACAGATGTTCTCCATGAAGCCACCAGGAATCCATCTTAACTTGAAACCTCTACTTTCAAGGAACTATGTGACGGTGCCTTTTGCTTTTGTGACTGTGACAGCATGGCTGTCTTCATTACCTCTTTCCTTCTGGTTTCTTCTGAATCTTTAGTTGGAGGCCTTTATTTAGTGCTTGATTGTTCCTGGGGCTCTTCAGGAAAACACGTCAGCAAGATAATAAGCACAGCTGTCAGCAATAAAAGTAACATTGGGGTTTAATGCACAAATACTGTTTACATGTAGCTGGTGACACAAGGCTCGGAGGTAACTAATGCCTGACAACTGAGATCCCGGCAAGCAAATAATGATAGCGGACTGAATATTTTATCAGTGCTTTTAACAATGATATAATCAGAACACTCTTTTAAAAAGGAAGGATTATTGCTAACCACCCTCCCTCCTTACTCTCTGCTTTCTACCCATCCATTTTTTAAATTATTGGCGTATTCTGATTCTTCTTCACTGTTCATTTTAGCAATAGCAATAGCACTTAGACTTAGTTACCATTTCACGGTGCTTTGCAGCCCTCTCTAAGCAGTTTATAGAGTCCGTCTATTGCCCCCAACAATCTGGGTCCTCATTTTACCAACCTTGGAAGGTGGGAAGGCTGAGTCTCAGTTGGTAAGAATCGAACTGCTGAACTGCTGACAGGCGGCAGTCAGCAGAAGTAGCCTGCTGTACTGCATTCTAACCACTGCACAACAATGACTCTTACTTGTTTTGTTCTATTGTTTTACTTCTGTTCTGTTTGCACTCCTTTCATTTTCTTCTTTTTTATCACTGTAACGCATCCAGAGTGGCCCCACAGTGAGATAGGCACAGTGGTGGGATCCTGCCAGTTTAACAACCGGTTCGGTGATCACATGCTGCACTTCGTGCACGTGTGCAGTTTTAACAAAACTTACCTTTCACGTTACTTCAGGGGTGTAGCACAGCTGAGGCACAGCAATCCGCTCTGCTGCACGAATCAACAGAGAGGATATAGGGAAGTAAAGCACAGGGACAGGTTGGCTCCCTGTTGTGGCCCAGCAGGAGCTATTACAGCAGCAAACAAACTCCGACAGCGAGGGGCCTTATGAGTTGGCTCTGGAAGAGGTGGAGGACCCTGGACAGGGTTCTGACTCCGAGCATGGCGCAGAGAGGCTGGTTGGCCACCAGGAGGTGCCTGAGGCATGGAGCAGCAATGAGAGCCGAAAGGAGTGTGCTCATGACGTCAGGCCTTGGAGTAGTGGTGAGGAGACAAGGGAAGTGGTCCTGGATGTCAGGCAACGCCAGGCAGATCGATGGAGAAAACAGCTACGCAGTTAAAAAAGATAATTGGACTCAGCTGATTGTAATTAGGCTCCTCTCAAGATTGTATTTAAGGAGGGACTCGGGGAGGAGTCTGATTTGCAGGATTCAACTTCATTCATAACGCTGGAGAAGCTTTTATCTGTCTATGTCGAAGTCTGAGTTGTTGCCAAGGTTCTTATCTGTTTGTTTATGCTTTATGTTTCCTGTTAATTAAAGTGCTGTGAAATTCCAGTTAAGCTTGTCTCAGCATTCGTTACTGGACGGAGGAAGGGGTCAGAACAGCTCCCCATCTGATTGTCGGAGCCACTGGTTCAAACTGGCTGAATCCCACCCCTGGATATGTGGAAAATAAATTTTTAAAATAAATAAAATAAAACCAGTAGGTTGTAATGTGGAATCAGCTGGAAGTCAAGTAAGGCATACTACAGCCAGCACCCTGGCGTTTAAGTGGCATGTAAAAATGTCAATAATTATGGATATTTGCATATGCTAAATTCTACTCCGCAAAGATGAGTATTTTCCAAGTTTTCTGTTGAAATTAGCTCAGGTTGGGAGTGTAGAGCTCTGTATGCCAAAAGCAAAGCAAGATTTAGAGGGTCTTCCACCAGAAAATTGAGTATCAAAATATTGTGTATGTACGTTTTGGAGTCCTTATGCATGATTAGATATGGGCAAAGCTTCCTTCAGCTACATCTGAACCCTGTTTGACATTCACAAGGATTTAAAAAAGCTGTTTTAAAAAAAGCTCATCTGTTTTCTGCTGAGTTCCCTCTGTTAAAGTAACATTGGTGCATGGTTGTTGATGGGTCTCCTGGGAAATGTTGAAGATCTTTGGAAATACAGCCCTCCTCATATAAATAACAAAGCACCTAAGAACAAGAACCTGCTTTAATTCTTGCTAGACACAGAAAAACAATTCAGAGAATTGACCTTCACCGAGAAAAAATGTTCCCCTAAACAGAAGCCTAGTTCTGGATTCCGAATTTATCGCAGTCAACAAGCCTTTTGTCAGGACGAGGGAATTAACATTTCAAAACAGCTACAGGGAACATTTTGTTTCATCAAGATCAGTGGGAGGTTGGCTTTGTATAAGAAGATTGCTTTCCTGCACCCACGAAGCAAGCAAACCGGTAGACTTAGTCACACAACTGCAGAATCGTCTAACATTCTGGTCTGGAAAATAACTTCCAGACTCGGGAAATGAGCACAAACCAGACAGTCCTTGACTTATGACTACTGTTGTGCCCAGAATTTATATTGCTAGGTGAGACATTTGTTAAGTGAGTGTTGCCCCATTTCATGATCTTTCTTGTCACCGTTGTTAAGTGAATCACCGTAGTTGTTAAGCGAGTCACTGTTGCGGCTCGCCAGTGGCCAGTGGAGCTGATGGCAGACTCAGACAGCGAGGAGATTGGGGAGAAACTTTAGGCCTGGGGCTAAAGAGCTGTTGCCCCCGTCTCGAATGGTATGACTGTTGTGAGTTTTAAATTATATATTGTTATGTTTGTTTTTTAAATTTTTGTCTGTATCCCCCTTCCCCGGTTCAAGTTGTGAGCCGCCCTGAGTCCCCCTTGGGGGGGAAAGGGCGGCATACAAATACAATAAACTGAAACTGAACTGAACAGAAACATGGGCCAGTCCTGGAGTATGGGGAATGCTCTGAGGAGTGCTTTGCGTCGGAGGCAGAGATGGGTCCAGGCCATCTGACAGTTATCAGCTGCCTTCTGAGTCAGACATCAGTGAGGCAGAAGAACAGCTGGAGCCTGTTCCCAGTATGTGCATGCACAGAGCTGCCAGGAGAAGGGAACAGTTAAGGAACAAGGGTCGACTTGGGAGTAAAACTACAGGTGGACAGTGAATGGCCCCTCCCATAGGGAATAAAGAGGAACGAAAGGGGAGGGGAGTTTTCAGGAGACAATCAGTTCAATTCATTACAGTGAAAATCTGTTCCTGACTTCTTGCTAAATAACTGCTGCTACAGAATGGTGTTTGAAAGATATCAGCCTGGCAACTCTCCAAGCCTGATAAAGGTCTGTAGTTGTGAAATCTCTTGAAAGACTGTTGGCCGGGGAGGAATTCCCTTTAACCTAAATAAGATAGGTTTTATCGGGATGAGGAGTCTGCTTCATTCTCTTGGGAAGCCTAGGTCAGAAAAGTAACATGGTTGTTAAGTGAATCTGGCTTCCTCGTTGACTTTGCTTGTCAGAAAGTCACAAAAGCTGAGCACATGACCCCGGGACACTGCAACCGTCATAAATACAAGTCTGCTGCCAAGCTTCTGAATTTTGATCTAGCAGTACTGCATTTTAACCACTGCACCACCACAGCTCTTATGATGCTGGTCCTTATGGCATCTGGCAACTACACAGGACAAAACAGAATAGGAGATTTCCTCCTCCGTTCAGGACATAGCAGTCGCCTTAGAAAAACAGAACAGTCATAAGCAACAGCAGAGCTGTTTTCCATGGTTCATTGCTTATCACTCACCATTTGCCAACATTAAGGTCACAGAAGCAACATTTCATATTTGTTGCCTTGGAGGAACTGTGATTGTGTGTCTATTGTCAAAGGTAACCTTTATAAAAGGGAGGAAAAACTATTTTTCAGTATAGCTTTATTTATGGCAATACGGGTAATTTATCAAGAATAAAAGAAAAGCCTTTGGCTGCAAAAGATAAAGTTCCCAATCTTAGATTCACTCACTCTTAGGTCGATCAAGGTCCCGCAGTAGCCCACATTCCTAGTTTTCTAGTGGGGGCTGCCTCAGACTTTCATAAGGCTGAGTCCCAAGTGTGCAGTCAATTGTTTCCTCTCCAAATTCAGCCAGCACAATGAAATCCATTTCAAGGAATTCATCTTGTCTCTATCTCAGCTTTGTGGTTGGGAAAGACACATATGCATATACGAATTTCTACTTCACAAAGATGAGTATTTTTCCACATTTTCTGTTGAAATCAGCTGAAGGTAGAAACATACAGCTGGCCTAGACTGGGCTGAACTACTTCTAGGCCCATCTGTAAAACTTGCTCGCAGTCTGTCTCAGTTCTACATTTTCAAATAGCCTGAAGGAGATAAGATAAATAGCAATAGCAATAACAGTTAGACTTATATACCGCTTCATTGGGCTTTCAGCCCTCTCTAAGCGGTTTACAGAGTCAGTATATTGCCCCCAACAACAATCCGGGTCCTCATTTTACCCACCTCGAAAGGATGGAAGGCTGAGTCAACCCTGAGCCGGTGAGATTTGAACAGCCGAACTGCAGAACTGCAGTCAGCTGAAGTAGCCTGCAGTGCTGCATTTAACCACTGTGCCACCTTGGCTCTTAAACACTTTTTAATGCAGAGAATTGGAAATTCATACATATGATGAATTTCTACATGTCCCAAGAAATAGAAAGCTGAAATCCTGGAGCTCTCTAGCCAGGGATGTCTAGCTATTTTTTTCTTGGCCTTGAAGATATCTGCCATGTATTCCCTAGTTTATAAATGGCTGTTTCTGGCACGAGAATCTTTCACATCACCAACTTCAACCCTTGAAGTATATCTCCCTCTTTCAGTCCCTTCTATGCAGGCATAAGGCCTTTCCCATCTATGCCAGACCCTGTAATAGTTCTCCCCCACAATCAGTTCTCTCTCCCTTGGAGTCAGAACATATATTCAAGGTGAATGGCTTTCCAGGACCAGAAGAGTAGAAAATAAAACATTATTTATTTGGTTTATACAGCTGCCCAATTCAGCACATGACACCACAGGGTTGATTTTTCAAATAGCATCTAGACTTATACACTGCTTCACAGTGTTTTGCAGCTCTCTCTAAGCAGTTTACAGAGTCAGCATATTGCCTCCAACAATCTGCGTCCTCATTTTACCCAACTCAGAAAATTGGAAGGCTGAGTCAACCTTGAGCTGGTCAAGATCGAACTCCTGCTAGTAGGCAGAGTCAGCCTAAAATACTATATTCTAACCACTGCACCACCGTGGCTCTTTATTTTTAGTAGGCTGCCATTGGGAGGGGAGAAACCTGATGGAAAAAATGATTTCCAACTGCATCAGAGAGCCTTTCTGGTGATCATGGTCAGCAAAGTGAATTTGGCCAAGAATCCAATTTTTCTTTGAGGAGGGACTGAGTGGCCAATGGTTCTTGGAAAATATAAGATACTTCTAACATAGGAGAGGGGCAAACATCATTTGGCAGCAGATGTAAATGATACTATTAAGAGGCTTGAAATGATAATAATATCTGGGCAGAAGGATGAACTGCATAAATATATTCTTTTATGTACAGTAACTTAAAGAGTAAACGAGTTTGCTGGTTTGTTAAACTACTTAGATATTTCTTCTAGGAGGCATTTGTTCTCTTTTTTTACCAACTGACTATGGATGATGAGCAAAAGAGAAGCAGTATTTTATTCCCAATAAAAGAAGAAAAAGAGTTTTCCAACAATGTATCTTGAATTGGGAGCCTCTGTTAAAAAAAAGTTGAGATGATTGAACCATCCATGTTTGCAGAAAAAAATGTTTCCTAAATAGACAAATCATGTTAGGGGTAGAGAAGAAAATCAGGTGATAAAATCAGCCATTCTGGAGAAGTCAATTACCATTAGAAAGGACTCTGTTCAATATATACACTTGTAATTGCCAGCAAAACAGACCATCACTCCTTGGATATTTTTTTCACTGAAGAGGATGGCAACAGAGCACTCACTGGTGCCAGGGAAATCAGAATCAGATGTAGCCCACAGCCCCCATGCTAGTGATATTAATTCAGAATTTCAGAAAAGACTTGTGCAATCTTGTAAGAGAGCTTTGAAATCAAATCACGGTAGCAAGCAGGGGAGACGACACACAAAGCATTTTGCAAAGATGCACAAAGCAGGTAAGATTTTGTGTGTGCCTTGGTAAGACCACACTTAGAAAATGGCATCCGGTTGTGGTTGCCACAATATAAAAAAGATGTTGAGACTCTAGAAAGAATGCAGAAAAGAGCTACAAAGAAGATTAGGGGACTGGAGGCTAAAACATATGAAGAACGGTTTCCAGGAACTGGGGGTTCACCGACAAATGCGCGCTCGACAAAAGCGCGACTGATGAAACCGCGATGAGAAAACTGCAAGTTCGAAATCACACCAACAAATGAGTGCAGAAGCGTGCCGACAACAGTGCACCGACAAAAGCGCGCCTTCAACAAACAAGTAATAACAACCTAATAACCCTAACCCTAACCCTAATCCTAACCCTAACCCTAAACCTAACCCTAAATCTAACCCTGAACCTAACCCTTACCTTAACTTAAATCGCGCTTTTGTGGGCATGGTTTTGTCAGCGCGTTGTTGTGAGTGCGTTATGACGTCGCAGTTTTCTCGCCATGGTTTTGTCAGCGCGCTTTTGTCATGGGCGCATTTGTCGGGTCACGGGAACTGGGTATGTCTAGTTTAATGAAAAGAAGGACTAGGGGAGACATGATAGCAGTGTTCCAACACCTCAGGGGCTGCCCAAAGAAGAGGGAGTCAAACTATTCTCTAAGGCACCTGAGGGTAGAACAAGAAGCAATGGGTGGAAACTAATCAAGGAGAGAAGCAACTTAGAACTGAGGAGAAATTTCCTGACAGTTAGAACAGTTCATCAGCGGAACACTGTTTTTAAGAAAGGATTGGACAATTGTTCATCTGAAATGGTATAGGGTAGTGATGGTGAACCTTTTCAGCACCAAGTGCCGAAAAGGGAGTGTGTGCCTGGACCAAAACCCAGAAGAGGAGCTGCCCAGGGAGCATGCGTGCACTGAGAAATGAACTTCCGGGTTCCGGAGCACTTATGTGCACCGTCCAGCTAGTCTTCTGGTTACTGGTACATATGCTCATGCGGGAAAACAGAAGACCAGCTGTTTCAGTTTCTGGCACTGCCACATGCACAAAGGCCAGCTATTTGTCGTGCGCACAAACACATGCCAGAAACCCGGAAGAGAAACGGACAATGCTATGTGTGCCAAGTGACATGGCTCTGTGTGTCACTTCAGGCATGCGTGCCATAGGTTCACCATCACGAGTATAAGGTTCTTTGTTTGAGCAGTTGGTTGGACTCAAAGACCTCCAAGATCCCTTTCAACTCTGTCATTCTGTTATTCTGAACCTCAAAGATTGCCAAGCTGCACATTAGTGTTGTTCATCAAACATACATTGACATATTTCAAATGAATGTAAATCATCAACAGAAGAAAATAACATTATCTCTAACAATATTGTAATCTTCTACTCTATTTTACTTTGTATAATGCTGATTTCTATTTAAATGTTTGTATCAGGGGTGGATTTCAACCGGTTCACGGCGGTCCCTGCGAACCGGTTGGTCGGCGAACCCGGAAGTAAGTAACTTCCGGGAACGGCGAAGGGCCCACCACCGCGCCCGCGCTCCTTACCCGGTTTTGACGAGTTCTGCGCTTCCACCCATGCGCAGGACGCATACAGCGCCTGCGCGATCCTCCAGGAGCAGCTGGAGCATCACACAGACACTAGTATGCATGCGTGCACACGCGCGCCGCACGCGTGTGCGAGGACGCCGCCGGCCCCGTTCCAACCGAACCGGTTGGAAGGGGGCGAGAAACCCACCCCTGGTTTGTATGCATGTATCTGGGAACAGAGAGAGAGAGAGAGAGACAGAGAGATTCGTACATGCTCCTGACTTAGTGGTTCCTTTGGACATGATGATGCATTTTTTATTTTCATTTCTGTGCTTCCTGAACTATCATGAAGCCTTTGTGATTTGGTGGCAATCTAGGGATTAAGGTATCTGTTCGCTTTGAAAAAAAATAGATGTACTTCATTTGTTTACACTCGTTTCTTAAAATCCCTTTTTAATCATTTTTTTTAAAAAGCCCCTTCATGTTTTGCACAGAATTAAAAACCGCACAGATCTCACGCTTTGCAAGTTACGTTTTCAGAAGAAACAAAGTACATCAATAGAAACAGCTGGATATCCCCATAGGTATGAACGATGCCAGATCAGGCAAACACTATCTTAACACAACCTTTTTTGCTCCTTTTTAGTCACTTCCAAAGCTGGTAGGAATAAAGCATCTTTTCAAACGCTGTCGCCGTTTACAAAGAAAGTCTAACAACCGTGAAGGATACATCTTATCATATCATGTCAGGCTGGAATATATAAAAAGAAAGAAGTTTACTAGAAGTTGTAAGTTTGGGTAGGGAGGAGGACGTGAGGGGTTTTTTTTTTTGTGAGTGTGTGTGTGTTTTTCTATTTTTTTGCAATTTTAAAAACACAGTTCAGAAATTCCCCAATCTGCAGCAAATCCAAGATGCAAGATGGAGAAAGAAATATGTCAAGTATTTCATATCCTTCAAACATTAAAACAAAAATCTTTCCAAATCTCTTTTCAAGTGCTTTCCAGGATTCTCACTCTCAAGGCTAGAATTGCTTAAAAATGTTCATCAAAACATTTGGTCAGTGGAAAATTGCTTTTTCTTTTGGCATAAAGCAATTTTTTGCAGGATAGGGCCAAGAAAGAAACAGAGAATGCACATATGCCTGTCTGTATTTTTTTTTTTAATTTGATCTTGCTCTTTTCTCTTTTCTATTGTTTCAAGAAAATTTGAAAAGAAAGGGGGGAAAAGGAGCCACAAAAATGCCTGCAAGATTTTGCTGCTATATCCACAAAGGATTAACATAACGGTAACAAGAAGCAATGTTGAACAGTTTAGAAATGTTTGACAAAATGCTTGGCAGACTCAATGAGATTGGTTCTAGTGTTCCAGCCTAGAATATTCCTGAAAGAACACAAACAGATTGCAATATATAATGCTGCAACATGTCTCTTTAGATTCAAAAGTTTTTGGAAGCTTTAACAGGTGCAAAATATGGCTGCCTAGGTGGTTATATGTGCTCCTAGAAGGACTCACATTGCATCTCTGCCCTCCAAGCTGCCCTAGTTGCCAGTTTCCTTGTGGGTCTAATTCAAGGTGCTGATTTTGACTTTTAAGTTCCTACATGGCATGGGCCAGTGGTGGGATTCAGCCAGTTCACACCTATTTGGAAGAACCGGATGGTAACTTTCTAAGCAGTTCGGAAAACTGGTTGTTGGAAGAAATCTCCTTTTGTTTTTCCCCCACTTTACAGGGCTAATCCTGTAAGGAAGGCAGGAAGGGAACATTCTGGTGTTGTTTCTAGCCTCATCTTTATTGCCCTGCTTACAGAAACTGCCTCTAGAGTTAATCCTTATTACATTGTAACAGCTAAGGCGAAGCGCCCATTGATCTGAGTGTTGGCCACACCCACCCAGTCACAAGACCACCAAGCCATGCCTACCCAGCTGGTCATTAGAGCAGAGGACTGGTTGTTCAATTATTTGAATCCCACCACTGGCATGGGGCCAGGTTATCTGAGGCAGAGATCACCAATCTTTCAGACCTCAGGAACCACAAACTCATAATTTTAAATCTCATGGACCACTAATATGAATTAGTGATGGGAAGAGGTCTTTCAGGCACTTCACTTGGCCACCTATTAGTGGAGAGAAGTGCCTGGGGTCAGCCCTAGCTTTGCTGCCCATCGCAGCTAGGAATCTCAAATATGGCTAAGAATGAATGTTTATGTTGTAGCCAGCCTGGGCACTAGATCAGCCTCCTGCAAACTCCATCTCTCAAGGAGCCCGGCCAAAGCTTTCTGAAGCACCTGGGCTCCCAAAGAGAGAGGAAAGGGCTGGAGGAAAGGCAGCCAAGCTAGGTGCCTGAAGGATTCCATCCCATTAGAGAGCAGGATTAATTGCTTATTGCCCAGGGACTATAGTTTGAGGATCCCTGATTTCATGCAACATAAAAAATGCAAAAATGCAAAGTTTTTTCTGCAGACCACAAAAATTTTCACGCGGACCTCCAGTTGTCTACCAGTTGGTGACTGCTGATCTGAGGGATCACCTGTCTTTGATTAACTTGCCCATCCCATTAGATATGACAGAATATCATGGGTTTTATCTGTAAGGGAGTTTCATCTGACAGGAGCTCAGAGGCAAGACTTTTCTGCAATGGCAGATGCCTTCTGGGACATCTTCCTCCAACGGTTACCAACCTTTTTGAACTTTCAGAAAGCCTTTAAAACTTGTATTTAAGGGACCCCTTGGTGATAGGGAAACTGAGCAGTGACTGAATTGTATGCAATATCATCTCTCTTGTGATCTTGCTTTATTTCTATTCCTTACTTTAACTGGTTGCATAGCATGTCCTAATGGCTTGCTTTATTGTACACCATCCAGAATCACTGAGGTGGCGCAGTGGTTAGGGTGCAGTACTGCAGGCCACTTCAGCTGACTGCTATCTGCAGTTCAGCGGTTCAAATCTCACCGGCTCAAGGTTGACTCAGCCTTCCATCCTTCCAAGGTGGGTGAAATGAGGACCCAGACTGTGGAGGCAATATGCTAACTCTGTAAAACCGCTTAGAGAGGGCTGAAAGCCCTATGAAGCGGTATATAAGTCTAACTGCTACTGCTATTTATGTGAGATGTGTGACCATATATATTTGACAAATAAATAAATAAAATACATATTTAAAAAAAAAACCTTAACAATCGCAGTTAAATAAAAATGCCACCTTAATCTAAAAAAGTAAGGTTCTACATTTAGGCAAGAAAAACAAAATGGGCAGGTACAACATAGGTGGTACCTTGCTCAATAGTAGTAATTGTGAGAGGGATCTTGGAGTCTTAGTGGACAACCATTTAAATATGAGCCAGCAGTGTGCAGCAGCTGCCTAAAAAGCCAACACAGTTCTAGGCTGCATAAACAGAGAGATAGAATTAAGATCACATGGAGTGTTAATACCAGTTTTTATGCCTTGGCAAGGCCACACTTGGAATACTGCAGCCAGTTTTGGTTGCCACAATGTAAAATAGATGTTGAGACTCTAGAAAGAGTGCAGAGAAGAGCAACAAAGATGATTAGGGGACTGGAGGCTAAAACATATGAAGAATGGTTGCAGGAACTGTCCAGTTTAATGAAAAGAAGGAGTAGGTATGTCTAGTTTAATGAAAAGAAGGAGTAGGGGGTGACGTGATAGCAGTGTTCCAATATCTCAGGGGCTGCCACAAAGAAGAGGGAGTCAAATTATTCTCAAATGTACCTGAGGGTAAGGCAAGAAGCAACGGATGAAAACTAATCAAGAAGAGAAGCAACCTAGAACTAAGAAGAAATTTCCTAACAGTTAGAACAATTAATCAGTGAAACAATTTGCCTCCAGAAGTTGTGAATGCTCCAACACTAGAAGTTCTTAAAAAGATGTTGGATAACCATATTTCCTGCCTGAGCAGGGGGTTGGACTAGAAGACCCCCAAGGTCCCTTCCAACTCAGTTATTCTATTCTATTCCATTCCATTCTAGCCACTTCAGAAAATTATCACGCTTGTATTAGGATCTCTGCTAACACCCTGCAATTGGCTTAATGTTTAGTTCATTATACTTGAAGCATATTTTAACAGATCTTCAAGCTCATTAATATCTTGGTTGAAAATGAATCGCCATCGAAGCATACTTAAACAGAAAACTAAAACTTCCAAAGAAATATTTTTGTAAGGAAAGAAGTTTCAAGATTTAAAATGCAACTCCCACCCCCAAAATAATCTCCGTCTTCACCACATTCCTATAGCAGTTGTCAGCCAGTCCCCAATCTTTTCCCCCAAATAGACCCAGAATGACTCAAAAGATGCACATCGGTAAGGTCCAAGCTAGCATCCCAATTGTTTCTGTGAGTATTTGCAGTAGCTGGAAAAGAATCATTTTCAAAAAGAAATGGGGGCTTTTGTGCTACATTCATTGATAACAATGAGCCTACCTCTGACATCTTATTCAAGAATTTTTTTTTCCTGTTCCTGCAGAAATGTAGAGAAATTACCCCAGAGAAGAATGACATTCACCTCCTTCTATCACCTCTCTCTCTCTCTGCCCTCCTGGCATATTGCAGGTGAAAAGCCCAGTCCAGAGATTTAGAAATCATCAATTTTATCACCAGTTTTTATTTTATTCTATCGCAGGAAACATGGCTGAGAGGGCTGCTAAAGCGGGATGGATATTATACAATTTCATTGGACACTGTTGCTTCCCCATTTGTAGCACAGCCAAATGAAAGGATGGCAACATTTGACTGTACCAGATTGGAAAGCATGTTAACATTAAGCTTGACACATTTAGGAATGTAGCAATATCAATCCTAGTTAGGCTTAAGTGCTGTTCCATTTTGCTGATAGATGTATACTTACCTCCTACAAAGACCCAGTCACAATATAGAGAAACACGGCAAGGTCATGTGATTGGAAGCAAACTATACCCAAGTATTGGTTGCTTTAGTAGGAGGTTGTTGTTGTTTTTTTACTCAAACTTAAGTTTGAGTAAAGGGACAATCTGACCTCAAGACTGGATTACTGTAACATGCTCTACATGGGGCTGCCCCTGAAGAGTGTTCGAAGACTGCAGTTGGTCCAGAATGCAGTTGCGCGAGCGATTTTGGGTGTACCTAGATACACCCATCCTCCGCGAGCTGCACTGGCTCCCTATTGGTCTCTGAACGTGCTTCAAGGTGCTAGTCATTACTTTTAAAGCCCTACATGGTTTAGGACCTGGCTACCTGACAGACCGCCTCCTGCCACATACCTCCCAACCAGTGGTGGGTTTCAAAAATTGTTCGAACCTACTCTGTGGGTATGGCCTCCTTTGTGGGAGTGGCTTGCCGCCCATGTGACCGGATATGAAGATGCCGACGACACTTGTCAGAACCACCTTAAATTACCTCACACACAGCACTGGCATGCATAAGAATATGATGTGAACTTGTTTTTTAAAAGGCATCTTTGATTTGCGTTAAAACAACTTCAACACACGCAATGTTCTGATTGCACCACAAACGCAGTAGTCATCCTTACCTTTCACAGAGGCACTGGGTTTTATAAATAGGAGCATGATTGTGTAGAATAATCATATCCAAGGACCAGTGATGGGTTTCAAAAAATTTTGGAACCTCTTCTGTAGGTGTGGCCTGCTTTCCGGGTCCACTGGTGGAACCTCTTCTAACCGGTTCGGTAGATTTGATGAACCGGTTCTACCGAATAGGTGCGAACTGGTAGGAACCCACCTCTGCTCCCAACGACCAACAAGATCTCACAGGTTGGGCCTCCTCCGGGTGCCGTCGACCGGACAATGCCGGCTGGTGGTTCCCCGGGGGAGGGCCTTCTCTGTAGCTGCGCCGGCCCTGTGGAACGATCTACCCGTAGAGATCCGGACCCTCACCACTCTCCTGGCCTTCCGTAAAGCCACTAAGACCTGGCTGTTCTGGCAGGCCTGGAGCTGTTGATCAATGTCCAGCCCCACTACACTGAATGGATGGTGTGTAATTTTAATCAATTGTATTTCTTGTTTTTTAATTTTTTAAATTGCTTTTTTTTTGAGTAATATTTTTTATTTTTTCATTTTCATACACTCACATGTATACTTTTTATCTGTCTGTAAGCCGCCCAGAGTCCCTAGGGAGTGGGCGGCATACAAATTTTATTAAATTGAAATTGAAATTGACCCTTTATTTAAAATATCATAGCCATCCGCCAGAAAATTATCCATCACCCCCATTGGACCAACGCCAATCTCAAGATGGGAAATGTAATTTTACAGGTTTTTGCTTGATATAACATCTCAGCAAAATGGATTTTCACATCTTAGACAAAGACTCCCAGCCCCACCCCCGAGAAAGACCAGGACAATTTAGGCTTGATCCAGCTCAAAGTTAGCTCAATCAGAGATGGTATTCATCAGGTTCTGACCAGTTCTGGAGAACCAGTAGCAGAAATTTTGAGTAGTTCGGAGAACCAGTAGATACCACCTCTGACTGGCCCCACCAAACCGGCTGAATCCCACCCCTGGACTAGAACAGGACAAAACAAATGCATTTTCCTTCTCATCCAGAAGCTTCTTCGGTTCTGATGTTTGATACCCTAAACCAAGAAGAGTTTCATTCCTCCAAACTGACTAAGAGATCTATAGCTATATTGATATATGCAGAGCACAATAGCTCTTAGAAGAGTTGTGGGTCCATTTTTGTAGGAAATGCTCTTAGAGGTTAACTATAAGAAAACAGGTCCTATGTTTTATGAGGGGCTTCAAATAATTCCCCTGGGCTCTTTAAGGACAGAAGGACAGAAAATTGAACAGGTCCCTTGTTTTAAGTATTTGGGTCTCATGCTATTTTAGACATAGTCATATTGCACAGCTTGTTCTGAATGTTCTTATTCCTTCCCTAAATGCTCTTTTTATTCTCTTCAGGGGAGTCCAGTACATACCAGCTGCTCTGAAACTTTTTGAAGCCAAGATGCTGGTACAGTTCCTTTATGAAGTACAGTTAAATCAACTATGAGAAGCTGGAGAGAGAGTTCAAACTAGCTTCCTAAGAAAGTGATTCCAGTTACTTAAAAGGGCACCTAATGTCACCCTACATTTGCAAGCAGAACTCACAAAACTCAAAACAAGGGCATGTACTCTATATGGCTGTTCTGGTACTGGCGAAAAGCTCATTTTCAGCCTCATGGTCTGATGCATCTTATTACCCTGTTAGATAAATATTATTTCTTTTGGAAACTCTAAATAAATGACAGGTTACAAAAATTGGGCTTTTCAAGTGTGATGCCGATGTCGCCGGGACAAAAATCAGGCAATAGCAGCTCTTTCAAAACGATGCCTTGATATGGAATTGCAAACAGAACATAGCAAAATGTCACTTAGCCTTCAATTGGAGCTCAAGAATTTATACCAGCATTATATGTAGTCCAGCTTACAGATAATAAATTTGGGAGGGCCTTTACATTATTGTGATTTAATATCTTACCATTAGCAGTATTGAAGGGCAAATATCTCAAAATCCCCAAGATTTTGCCCTTGGAAAGATGGAAGCGCTGAATCATGGGATTATATCCTTCTGAACTATACAACTGTTGAAAGAAATGTCCTTCTGGGTTCAGCTCCAAGTGGGGAAGAAGACACTGGAGACATGGAGGCTGCTGGGAAAGATGGTTTATTGTTGGACAGGGCCACATGGCTTGAGCCCTGAACAGAAAAGGGGATCACATGCTTTGATGTAGGTGAAGAAGAAGAGAAGGGGTGAGGAAGGGGCTTGCTAGGCTTTTTATACCCTGTTTAGTCCCACCTCTGTGTTTCCTGTTCCTGTGTAAGAAATGTATTCTGATTGGTTGTCAGACTCCCATGGTGCCATGCAGGGGGCTACTCTCTAGGTTGTGATGAGTCCAGGTATAGATGAGTTCTCAGATGCCATGTGAAGAGTTGAGTAATATCCCTTTCCCCTACAGCTGCAGCAGACAAGTCTTTATTATGTAAAGTGGGCTAGCCTGGCCATCTCAATGGCCCATTAACAAAGAGGGGGTGGGCAAGAAGCTACAGACAACTATTCTGGCTTTTAAAACATGCTTCTTTTCACATCCAGAGAAACATTCTGCCTTTTCAATATTTCCTAGGATATTTCATTTTTCTGGAAGAGGGCTGGATGATAACTTCCCACAGAACCATACAACCCCAATGATTCCTTGAGGTCTCCAATGATCCCCTGGTGATCATTTCTATAAAGCAATGAAGCAGGCTGTAGAGAGCTGGGTTGGGAATTCTTTGGATAGATTAAATGAGTGAGGTCTACTTGAACGCCTCCTTCTTCTTAACTTCCACTGTGCCTGCATTAACAGATCTCAAATGCTTTTTCATATTGTGTGGCATCTGCTTCATCAAGATATTAGAGAAGGACAGATTGAATAATGGAGGGCCTGCTGTGAGGAATTTCCATTGTTCTTTACAGATAAGATTAATCAGATTCACCTTGCTGAGGCAAGTTCTTGTCTTCTTCATATACAGTAGATTTTATCCAGCTTGTAGATCTTGAGAACATAAACATGTGTGGGGAAATGAGGGTTACCATCCAGACAGTACTAGCACTATGATTAAGGGAGATGATATGTAACATCTTGAAGGTAGGAGGATGTAAGCAATTAAAAAGACTTGCCTTGATCAGGAAGATATCTAAAGGTCCACTCCTACTATTCTCTCCCTAGATAAAGGTAATTGGGAAGTCCTCACAAATGGCCTCACCGATCCAGATTCATTAGGATGGAAATGATTCTGGATTTATTTCAATCGGGATTTCAGATGGGCTTTACACGCTGGGAGGGATGATCTACACTGAATAGTAGATGAGGAAGTTTAACCATGAACTTCTCGGTGGCTTTTGTTGTCACCAGCTATGATATTATTCTAGGTCAGTGTTTTTCAACCACTGTGCCGCGGCACACTAGTGTGCCATGACATAGTGTAAGGTGTGCCGTGGGAAAAACACCCGCTGGCTGTTTTTGCCTCGGGACATCTCTGTGTCCCGAAAGTTGCTTTCGGGACACAGGGATGCCTCTATTAAGTCCCTGCGGCCCCGTGTTTACTTTAAAAACGTGGGGACCGCCGGGAGGTAGCGCACGCAGGGACGTCACTGACGTCCCATGCGTGCGCCCATAGCAACAATCGCGGAGGACCGGAGCAGCGAGGAGAACGCGCGCTGTCAACTTGGTAAGTGTTACCAGCGGCGCGTCTCCTTCGGTGTTCCGAGCACCGAAGTGGGGCAGTACACAGGCATACAGCCTTCAGTAATACACTGTATGGCTGAAGGCTGTATGTCTGTGGGGGAACTATACTGCACCTAATTTTCTAATGGTGGTGTGCCTCGTGATTTTTTTCATGAAAAAAGTGTGCCTTTGCACAAAAAGGTTGAAAAACACTGTTCTAGGTTGTGTATGTCAGCTCTATGAGGCAGACCAGGTGAAGAAATAACCTTCACAGAGGACTAAGAACTAATTTCATTTAGATCACCAATAACCATAATTATATTTGAATGTATTAGCCACCCAACTCCTGGAACCCTGCAATAATTTTCCTAGTCTGAAAAACTGTAACAAAACATATATTTTGAGAGTTTATGCGATCTTCAGAAAATTACAAAAATGGTCAACCTCCATCAGCAACGCGTCCATTCAAAAGCACCTGAGTAGAGATGGACAGCAACTATTATGAATTATTTTACTGATTAAACTAAAAAATGGAAGAGCAACTAGGAATCAAATGAAATGGACATTGCTACCAGGTATGTATAAATTTTATTATACCCTCCAAAAAATCCCTACCATTAAACTTATCAGGAGAGTGAAGCGAGGTTGTGAAATAAAATATACGTTCCTCTTAATGTATCTTTTAAAAAACAATAGAAAATTTGTTTTTATTGCTCTAAAGTGCTTTCTTTGTATTTTGCTAATAAGAAACTAGATTTGCCATTTGAGTTCATTAGCTTGCAAGTTCATCATTAGCCTGCTTTTGAAGCTGCTTAAGTTCTAAGCTACAGCAATTAAAAATCCCTTGCTGTATCTGATATTTTGCTTCACAGAAATTGTTTGCTGCAACATAATCTACTTGTAGCTTGGCTTTAAGAGGCATTAATGTAATGTAATTAAACATTTTAAAGATAACGGTCAGGTAACAGGTTGGGACTTGCTGAAGCTAATTCCTGTCCAAAGTCAAAGTTAGCAGTGAAGTCACTTTCTGACCTCTGGTAGCTAGAAATTCAAATGGTAATAACTCTCAATTGGGATGCAGTGGCTCAACTGGGACACGGTAGCTCAGTAGCTAAGATGCTGGTCTTGTTGATGAGAAAGGTCGGCAGTTCAGCGGTTCGATTCCTTAGTGCTGCGTAATGGAGTGAGCTCCTGTTACTTGTCCCAGCTTCTGCCAACCTAGTACTTCGAAAGCAAGTAAAAGATGCAAGTAGAAAAATAGGGACCACCTTTGCTGGGAAGGTAACAGCTTTCCATGCACATTTGGCATTTAGTGATGCCGGCCACATGACCATGGAGACGTCTTCAGACAGTGCTGGCTCTTTGGCTTTGAAACGGAGATGAGCACTGTCCCCTAGAGTCGGGAACGACTAGCACATATGTGTGAGGGGAACCTTTACCGTTACCTAATAACTCTCAAGGGATTTATTTTATTTTTATTTTTTGAGTGAATTGTTACATGAATAGGAGTGCCCTAAGGGATATCCTTAAGGGATTTGGTTTTTGTGAATTCCTTCCACTTTAATATTAAGGTCAGGGTAAGGCAGAGGGCATGCAAACAGCTTCTCTAAACTAAAAAATGACAAGAGGGGAAAAAGATGAAGAAAAAAAGGAAGGGAGGGAAGGAGGGAGGGAGATTTCTGTGATAGCTTGGAAGAATGCTTCAGCACAGGGAAGCTGAAAGAAAAATTGGGGAGGGGAAACACACCAGGGACCAAAGTAATAAACTCCCACCACCCATTGACCGGCTTCACAGCAGCTGAAGAAGACAAATAGGAAAAAGCAGCTATGGAGAAACCTCTCATAGATTTCACCTAGGCGAAAATCTAATGATCCAAGTTATGACCTTCCACAGGCAGAACATGCAGAATAAGTCAGGAAGTTACATGTCTAAAACTGAGGCCACCAATAAGAGAACAGCATACTTGTCCTCAACTGCAGAAAAGGAAGATTAAATAAGAACAAGATGGGGGGGGAATGGCTTATTGGACAGCTGCAAATGAAAGTTATGCAACTTTATTTGATGATTTTTTCCCCCAGATTTTACATAATAGGGTATATTGCCAAGTCTTTCCTTTCCTTCTTTCAGGCTCATGAAATTAAAGTATTGGATCGAACCAAATCAAACATCCATCTAAGGCAAGAGGGAGCAATTTTGGCTTGGCTACCAGGGCCCCTTTTTATAGTATTTTGGGCCACATAGGTTTGCAAATACTCTTACCATTCAAGAGTAACAGAATAGCAGAGTTGGAAGGGACCTTGGAGATCTTCTAATCCACGGGTGTCAAACTTACCACATTGCCGTCACGTGATGTTTCACAACGTTTTTCCCATTCATGGATCTGGGGTGGGCATGGCCTGCATGTGACACATCTGTTCTAGTCCAACTCTCCACTCAAGCAGGAAACTCTATACTATTTCAAACAAATGATTGTCCAATTTCTTCTTAAAATCCTCCAGCGTTGGAGTACTGATAGAATGATTCTGTTACTGAGTTTTGTCATCACATGTTAATAGGACAAACTGAAGGTATTTGGCAGTTATCAAAGAGGCCAGAAGGCCAGAAGCTAGTTTAATAACTGAACTTGAAATTTCTTTTGGTCTTTCATGACAGGTTTTCCCAGAATTTTTAATACTCCCTTTAAAACTACCTACCTATTGGCCAAGGCATTTTAGTGAAATTCCAAAAATTAATATTGCTCTATTTAATAGTGTTTTGCCAAATAAAATATTAGCAAACTTAATCACAGGTAACATGGAAACACATAGAAGGGATTAACTTTGCAGTTAACTCTGTCACTAATCATTAGTACTTACCTATGATGATTGCTTTATGACAATGTGCGCCTAAACTTCATCTTGTTTTATTCAAAGTAAAGGATTAGTAGGGAGAGTCCAACATTGCATTTTGTTTCAAAGTTTAATTAAATATCTGTAAGGAAAAAACATGGGACGTGGTAGCTCAGTGGCTAAGATGCTGAGCTTGTCAATCAAAAGATTGGCAGTTCAGCCAAGTTCAAATCCCTAGCGCTGCGTTACGGAGTGAGCTCCTGTTACTTGTCCCAGCTTCTGACAACCTACCAGTTCAAAATCATGTAAAAAATGCAGATAGAAAAATAGGGACCACTTTGGTGGGACGGTAACAGCGCTTCATGCGCCTTTGGCATTTAGTCATGCTGGCCACATGACCATCTTGGGACAGCTCTGGCTCTTCGGCTTTGAAATGGAGATGAGCACTTCCCCCTAGAGGCGAAAACAACTAGCACACATGTGCGGGGGAACCTTTACCTTTACGAAAATTTGTTAGATGCATCAGGCATGGGCTTTATAAACTCTATGAAATAGAAAAGAGATTGGTCTTGGTGTTTATTTTCATTTGTAAAAAGCGTAACAGTTAAGAGCTTTGAAGAGTAGAAACTTATTTCCCAATAGTCTTGCCTAGAGATCATTTAGTCATTTGAAAATCTAATTTATAAGGCAATCCAACTCACAATGGCTCTGCAAAATGAGTTCATCCCACCCTGGATCCACCATGAATCCATCTCAAGAAATATTCCTATTCACATCCCCAGGAAGTGAATTTTTGTTTTTTTAAAAAAATTCAGTTCAGTCTTCAAATATACAGTATTCTAAAGCAGGGGTGTCAAACTGGATTTCTTCGAGAACTGGATCAGCATTGTAGTTGTCCTCCGCGGACTGGCTGGGGGTGGGGAGAGAGTTGAGTTGAGTTGAGCTTATTGGTCTTGTATGCCGCCTACTCCTGAAGGACTCCGGGCGGCTTACAATAAACAAGGGAAGGGGATAAATAAACAAAACAACACTTTAAAATAGGCAACATTCACAGTTACCGTGGGGCTGGATATTTCACAAGCCCCCCGGCCTGCTGGGTCTGGATCTCCACGGGGAGGTCGTTCCAGAGGGCTGGAGCTGCAACAGAGAAGGCTCTCCCCTGGGGAGTTGCCAGCCGACATTGGCTGGCAGATGGAATCCAGAGGAGACCTAACCTGTGAGATCTAATCGGTCTAAGGGAGATAATCAGCAGGAGGCAGTCTCTCAGGTACCCAGGTCCGATGCCATGTAGGGCTTTATAGGTGACGACCAGCACCTTGAAGCAGGTCCGGAGACTAATGGGTAGCCAGTGCAGCTGGCGGAGGATAGGTGTGACGTGGGTGTACCTGGGTGCACCCACAATCGCTCGCGCGGCTGCGTTCTGGACTAACTGAAGTCTTCGAACAGTCTTCAAGGGCAGCCCCATGTAGAGCGTGTTACAGTAATGAGAGAGAGATGGGACAGAAGGCAAACGGGATGGATGGCCTCCTGCAACATTCTACCAATCAAACTGGGACGGGGGCGGGGGCTTCTGTGGCCTCCCCATGCTTTGTTCTCATTGGCAGAATGCTGCAGGAAGCCTTCCAGGCTGAAAACGGGGCATGCCCCTTTTTCTCTAGCAGAGGCCCCGCTGGCTGGTCCTTTGCTATTTCCAGGTTGGCCCTATGGGCCAGTTCTAAGCACCCTACGGATCCAGCCATGGGCCTTGAGTTTCACCTCCCTGTTCTAAAGCATGCTCAAGATTTAAGAGCCGAGGTGGCGCAGTGGTTAAATGCAGCACTGCAGGCTACTTCAGCTGACTGCAGTTCTGCAGTTCGGCTGTTCAAATCTCACCGGCTCAGGGTTGACTCAGCCTTCCATCCTTCCGAGGTGGGTAAAATGAGGACCCAGATTGTTGTTGGGGGCAATATGCTGACTCTGTAAACCGCTTAGAGAGGGTTGAAAGCCCTATGAAGCGGTATATAAGTCTAACTGCTATTGCTATTGCTATTTCCCTATCTATATTATTATTGTTATTTATACATGTCACTTTTTTTGCATATGTCTAAGACTATGTATGATCCTTTGTCCTCTTGCTTTGGAATAAACCTTCCAGGCAAGAGAACTTAAATTTAAGTATATATGGATTATACTAATTATACGGATATATGGATTACAGTATATCCTAAGAATTTAAATTTCCAAATAATGATTGAACAAAAGCCTGTAAAAAGGAACTGCAGATTATTCGTATA